>NC_092344.1:8866523-9172360 GCF_963676685.1 Mytilus edulis
ATTTATTGTAGAATAAAAAGAGGAAAATCACAAAAATACGGAGCTCCAAGGAAAATTCAAAAAGAAAATTCCGTAAATAAATGACAAAATCAAAAGCTAAAACACATCAAACGAATAGATAACAACTGTCGCAAGTCTGACTTGATGCAGGTATTTTCTGATGTAGAAAATGGTGGATTAAACCTGGTTTTATAGCTAGCTAAACCACTCACTTGTATGACAGTCGAATTAAATTGCATTATATTTACAGAGATGTGTGGACAATACAAACATACACATTAGGTAAAAGTGTCAGCGTACATCAGTCAACATTGTTTTATCTTAATCTCTCTAGACAAAAACAAATGTATTAACAAACATTTATCATGTTATAATAACACAATGACGGAATGAATAAGTACAGAGCCATTTCGTATGTAAAAAAGACACACATAAAGGCATATAACCAAAGCTTATTAGAAAAAGTTAAAAACAAGAATACAGAAATGATATAATAGAACATTAACACAATGACAGGATGTATTAATATAGAGTCACGTCATATGCAACAGAGAATCACAAAAAGGCATAAAGACAAAGTCTATTAGCAAAAATAAAAATCAGGACTACAAACATTATCATAGAACAGAAATGGGATGCATAAGTACAGAGCCGCGTAAAATAGATACCAATAAAAGCAGACTAAAGCAGTAAAAGTAATATTCATAAAGCAAAATTAAACAATACTATTACACGTTATTAAGATGATAAACAACGTCAGTACCATCGTGTATTATATTCGAAGTTGATACCGAATATTTATCAACAAGGTCTTGGTATCCTATGAACTTTTTTTTATTACAAAAAGGACGAGACGTTCTTTGACATACCCTTGTTTCATCAAATTTCTGCTCAATCTCTGGTGACGTTTTACAAAGTCTGAGGAGTTGCTAGAATATTATCCTGTAATACTTGAACGTGTTAATAAATCTATTAAAAGTGACAGATGCCATTTTGGTTATATATTAACATCATGTAACATTTGTATGGAAATATATCTCGTTTTAGAATTCGGACTTTTGTTCAGAGTGAGTCAAACAAACGCAAAACTAAAAAACTGGGTGATCAACGTTGAAATTGCCCGGTTGACTCTGAACGTATACGAAAAACGAAATTGCTAGGGAAGTATCAAATCACTGAGCGACATGTTTAACGTTTAGATATTTTCTCGCTGTACTGAAGACCCATGTATGGCCTTGTGCCGTTTTCTGCTCTTAGTTTAAGGTTTTTGTCTCTTTGAAACATTCACCGTATGAATGTGTAATCTATAAAAACATGTTTATAGTCTTTATCGGTTAAAATTCTCAAAGCTAAGTTGTGAACTTTCCATTTCTAAGTAGCAACATTCCAGCACCAGCTGCATACGGGGTATATATTTCCCAATTAATACGATATTCCCGTGCTTGCATTTCCTATCATGATTTTCTTGATAGAGGGTTGCTGCTCACAAGGAAGCTATTAAACCAAGAGTTCCAAATGGTGAAGTTGAAATCATCCCTTCGTAAATTTTACGGACGCCATCACGAGTTGGTTGACCGTTATGGAATAACCTTTTCACAAATGATATCGAATATGTTCCTTGCGTGGTGGCTAACAATCTCCTTCCATTTCATGAATGTGACCTACCGAATTAGACTATTTACCGGATTTGTTATCACATAAGCAACACGACGGGTGCCACATGTGGAGCAATATCTGCTCACCCTTCCGGAGCACCTGAGATCATCCCTAGTTTTTGTGGGGTTCGTGTTGCTTATTCTTTAGTTTTCTATGTTTTGTCATGTGTACTGTTATTTGTCTGTTTGTCTTTTTTTTTAAATTTTTAGCCATGGCCTTGTCGGTTTATTTTCGATTTATGAGTTTGACTGTCCCTCTGGTATCTTTCGTCCCTCTTTTTTACATGTTAATTTTGGCTCCTGCAAAAATGATGATACATTTTATTTCCATTGCTAAAATGTACCCTAATAGTTGGGCGAAAACCTATTAAGGGCATACGATACAGTTTTGATTCTGTATTTACAAGTTGATGAAAATTAGCATAAAGGCTATTTTAAACCTGATCAAATCAAATATGTTTTAAAAAATATACCTTCATGTGCTACTTTTTGAGTAAATTGAGGTTCAAATTTCAGATATTTCCTCAAAATACGAATTTGTGGACATATTTTTCCTTTCGATAGAAATACATAACTTTTTTGTTTTAAAAGATAAACGATCTATTTTTTGTTAAATTATTTGTAATTTGTGTGTTATATAAATATTGAATAAATTTGTGCATTTTATTTTGACAAATAACTCAAATTTATCAAATGATCATGAATGTAGGAAAAAAACGTTATTTTTGGCTGTATATTTATCAAAGGAGTAGGTCCAGTAAGACCCCTTTTTGGCCCCAAAATATAGCAGTTTTACAAAATTGTTAAAATGTAAACTTTTAGTCATTTATTGGATAGTAGAAAGGTTCTGCTACATACATATGGGCTCTTTTTGCCAATACAATGCACATATATTGAGAACTAGCACCATTAATTCATGCTAAATTACTGAAATCTTCACAATTCCAGCATTTAAGTTAAATTTTAGACGGTTTCCGTGTAAAACGAAAGTGGCCGCATTCGTGTTCATCCAAAATATTGAAATGGAAGTTGTATTTAATGACAATACATAACATATATAAAGATTGAGGATGCGGCCACTTTCGTTTTAGACAAAAACCATCTGAAAAGTGACATTTTTTTCGCATATTTGGTAGATTTCTCATATTTGAGCCAGAATCGGATCGTTTTTAATGACTAAATAAGTTAAAATCTTTCACATAAATTAATTGCATCATATGAAATAGACACTTAAATGTTAAAAAAGTTGCCAAAATCTTTCGTCAGATGAAACTGAAATTTGAGGCCAAAATCGGTCCTTACCGGACCTACTCCTTTAAAAAAATTGCACTATTTACGTTTTCATGAAAATTGGTACACATAATCTTCTTACGTAATCAAAATGTCATTTTAAAAAAGGGAGGTCCATGAACTCGTTTTAAAGTTAAATCAGTTTGAATGCTCAAAAGTAGCCGAAAACTGCATCTTTTCCCGATAAGTCCCCGTTTGACGTCGCGAAAATAACAATTTACGTTAGCAACGTCATTACCTCCCCTGTAACTGTATCGTATGCCCTTTAGAGCGATTTCAGTAATATCCATTTGACTTGGCTCTGTACTCATGCATCCAGTCAATGTCCATTCGTTTTTAATGTGTTTGGTTATTTGATTTTGCCATGTGATTATTTCCTCTGAGTTCAGTATTTTTGTGATTTTACTTTTTCATTATGTTGTTTGTGTTATGTTTCATTTTTGCTTTGTCCGCGTGTCTTTTTGTGTTTCTTTTATACAAATGATATGGCCCTGCACTTGAACATCCTGCTATTGTGTATATTATTGTATTCTGATCTTTCATATTTGATATAAATGATTTGTCTACATGCCCTACTGTGTTTTTCGTATATATGAGGACGTGGCTCTTCTTTTTTTTTTTTTTTTTTTATAGTATACATTATTTTTACAATAAGCATAAAGACAAGCGGTAAGAAGGAAAGGTACACTACTAATTACATTCTGCAGAGCATATGCCAAAAAGAACTATAGACTATATTTTTTTTATACTTTGAACGACACAATTATTTTATATTTATACCTGTGTGACGTTTACAATCTGACGTCAAACGCGCGATTCTACGTTGCAGAGTCCATGTTTATCTAATCATTCGGTCTCAGTACAATCTTGCAATCGTTTATGGGTGGATTTAACACACATCAATAAAATTCAAAATAAGAAACCAATGAATGAGGTTGTTAAATTTGATAAATGCCTATGTGTGCTTCTTTTTTGAATATTAGTTTTGTTTTATTGTGATTAAGATACTTGTGGTACTTGTACATTTCTGGCATTATATTGTTGTCTATGATTTTCCCGTATTCTAGTCTTCTTTTTTTTGCTGGTTTGTCATAGCCTTTTGGTGTTACTTTGATACATATATCGTGGTTCTATAATTAGACATGCCGTTTATATTGTACTATTGTAAAACTTTGTATACTTGTCTTTCATTGTTGCTGTGCCTTGTATAGATGCCTAGCCATGTAGTCAGCACTTCTGTGTTGACTTGAGTTATCATTGATATGTTCATAATTATAAATTTACTGTTCACCAAATTCAGAATCTTAGAAATACTAAGGCTTTTCTACCTCAGGAATAGATTACCTTAGCTGTATTTGGCAAAACTTTTAGAAATTTTTGGCCCTCAATGCTCTTCAACTTCGTACTTTATTTGACCTTTTTACATTTTTTGATTCAAGAGTCACTGATGAGTCTTTTGTAGTCAAAACGCGCGTCTGGCTTAAATATAAAATTTTAATCCTGGTATCTATGATGAGTTTATTTAATGTTACTTTGATACATATATGTCGTGGCTCTGTACTTATATACCCTTGTACTTTCACTATGGTAAATTTGTGTATTCTTGCCAATATGTTTGGTCAATATGCCATTTTGTACTTCTTTGTCACATAATTGTTTGTTTATTCAGAGATTTTAATCAAATCAAATCGAACTTTTATTGCCATATAAACCAACCTATACGATTTGTGACGAAAACAACATTAACATAAGGTCAAGAAAAAAGCATATATAATCTTATTAAACAAACTAATGAAAATAGTTATGCAAGTTCCCTGAAAATGCCTGTACCAAGTCGAGTATGACAGTTGTTATCCATTCGTTTGATGTGTTTGAGCTTTTGACATTTGATAAGGGAGTTTTCGTTTTGAATTTTCCTCTGAGATCAGTATTTTTGTGATTTTACTTTTTTCAGTAAGTGACATTACTGTTGACGAGGCTCGGTACTTATACATCTCATCATTGTGTGCTATGGTAACTGTTTGTATTCTTGTCTTTCGCTTTTTGTAATGCTCGTTATCTACTTTGTACATATCTTCTTATGAGTTAAGTTACTTATATTAAGTTGTTTTTTAGAGAAAAATAACGATAATATTATGGTGCATTCAATTTTGATCTTGCATCAACAAGGTATTTGTGACCATTATTATTTTTAACAACACTTGCGGCAACCCTATAGATAAGACTTCTTGAACTACCATTTAGTTTCATGTTTGGTGCTTTGAAGCAACTAGATTAATTAAGATTGCATTGGCTTTAGTACTCTCAAGAAGAAGAGCTAGCTTTTCTAAAATACTAAGGATTTTCTTATCCCAGGCATAGATTACCTTAGCCGTATTTGGCACAACTTTTTGGAATTTTGGGTCCTCGATGTTCTTCAACATTTATACTTGTTTTACATAGCATGTTCTTGAGGGGTATTTGCGAAAAATACCAGTCTTGAGAATGAATTTCCCTCGCCTTACCGCTCGCGAAATTTAACATTATCTCGACTGGTATTTTTCGCAAATACCCCTCCTTAACATGATATATCTGTTCAAAATACCCCTCAAAATCTGTTTAATTAAACCGAATGTTAACGTTCACAAACGCATTGATGATCGTGGCGTTACAAGCGTCCAGTCTGAAAAGAATATTTTTTGGCAAATACCACGACAGAGAGGGTAAAAAAGGCATATCCTTTTTGCTTATACCCCGGCGGCGTTTAATAATGAACGATATTCATTTGATAACAGTGATTGGTGAAAAATACACGGGCTATAAACCAATCAAAACCCAGGATTCTTACATAAGGTGTAATTAGGTAAAAAATACAATGATCGTTCCATATAAATGATCCAAAATTTGCCTACCTAAAACTTGTTTTACTGAAAACATACAGGTCAAAAGTTTCCGATTGTGTCCTCAAACCTTGACATATATCCAATACAAGATGTTTTAAGGACTTTACTTAAATTGTTATTTCAATATAAACTTTACGTCCTAATAACGTTATTTCCAAATGATTGTGCCTTTTATTAAAGGAACCAAATACATATGACCTTTTTTATATATTGTTATGGAATGAATTTTAGTTAATATTTTCAAGAGAGTATGTGTTGCTTGGTCATGATGATGACAAAGTAGAATATTGAAATAAAATGACAGCTTTGTATACATTATATGTCACAAGCTATCAAAAGTGTAAATTACATTTATATTACATACTTATTATATCTCTCAGTTCTCTTTACTTCCCTTTCTTTAAGCAGGACCCATTTGTCGTGGTCCTGGTTGTCCAATAGATCCCCAAGGTAACCCTTGCTGGATGTCCAGTAATCCTCCAAGGGCTCCCCAGACTGCCTTTTTAACTGCTTTTTTAATGGCTGAATGCTCTCTGAAAAATAATTAAAGATCAATAATATAGATTTAAAAAAAATGTTTCAATTTATAGTATGTTTATTTTCTATGGATTAATAAAAAACAAAACTAGTGGTTGCACACATTTTCAGTGCCCCTTTGGTTTTAAAGTCTCTCTACAGTAGCACAGGAGGTTGACAAAGAACAGACATGCAAATTGCTAACACAGTAACAACTCATCATTATCATGTTCAAAATGTCAAATATCAAATAGGAAAATAAAGAATTAAATTAGAGTTTATACATATTTTGATAAATTCCTAAGATCTGTACTTTCCCATGTTATAAAGGCACTGGCTTTATCTAAACTAGATTTTCTACAAACTAGACAACAATATGCACAGTTGTTTATAATTGTTTCTTCAATAGCTCTTTGCATCCATGACAGCTGTTTATTCGGGACAATTATATAATTTTTAATGTAAACTTTGTTGTACGAACGTACATGACTTTTAGAACGCACCTACGCATGTGAGATTTCCGCGGTGTTTTTGTGAATGTAAACAGAAAAATACAAGGACCGAGAATACTGAACACAAACAGAGAAAACGTTATTTAAATAATGGTAAATCACTTATTTAAACATAATCGGAATATTCACAAAACAATTTGCAACGTTCTATTGTTGGTGATTCATTGATTTTTAGATAGTTAGAGCATTGTTGTTCACAAGATGAAGGTAGTAAACGGGCGTTGCCACCAAGGACAAATTGTGTCAAACTATGCAGGTTTTCTGTGCACTACAATCGCCTTTTATGCACTCATTACCGTATGTTCAGTAAATCCTGCGGTTTTTTTTTTACACCAGATACTATTGATTACTTTGTACAAAATGGTCACCAAATGTATCAGCAGCTAAGATCACAATCAAACAACCCAACACCAAGATTTTTGGGACATTGGGAATTGCCCCAGTATGTACAGCATCCTGAGGTCCTGCATCATTAAGTCATTGTGCTTCTGAAGGTTATCGAAATGATAGTTTTAAACATATACTCAAATTTAAATACGTCGAATATCTTTTTTAAAGATAGTTCTAGTTCTATATTATAGTGTATGTAATCTACTCATAACTAATGTTCTACTTACACATATTGAGTTTATCAGCAAAATGATGTGACAAGTTGCATAAAACTCTTAAGTGATTGATTTTGAGAATTCTTACAGCTAATACTTATCATAATATGTATTTTGTGTGATGAATAAGTGAATTACAAAATGTGTTTTATACACTCCTTTCACATAATGAATATAAATATCTATTATTTTTTTTTAAATAATGATTCATGTACTTACTAAAGCAACTGTCATATTTTCCACAGCTTCTTCGTCTTGGAACTGTAATCCTAACAATTTTTATTAAGATCACCCCCTTCCAATCCAGCTTAAAAACAATAACAAATAAGAATTTACTACTGAATTCATTTCACAATTATATGTACAAAAGTTAATTCAATTGCAGGCTGATAAAGTTGTATTCAAATTTTTATATTTTTGTACAAGGATAATTCTTGATTTGTAGATAGAGATGTTGAAATAATTAGAATTATTGTTAAATCCATTTGTAATATGTACAATACTACAAATGCTTTGTTTTAATAATTAATCATTTTGTTGTATATGTACCAAGTGACCTCCTCGTTAATTTTATTACTACCACTGGGTAGATGCCTCTGCTGGTGGACTATTAGTCCCCGAGGGTATCACCAGCCCAGTAGCCAGTACATCGGTACTGGCATGAAATACGGATTTTTTTGTGTTATTAAAATTTGCTGTTACAAAATATTAGAAATCATTATAAATTAAGGAATGTATCTCCCTCATGCAAAGCTCTGATTCCTTTCACGAATTTGGCTATACTTTTTGGACCTTTTGCATTATAGCTCTTCATCTTTTATATAAGCTTTGGATTTTAAATATTTTGGCCACGAGCATCACTGAAGAGACATGTATTGTCGAAATGCGCATCTGGTGCAAGAAAATTGGTACCGTTAATTTTATTACTACCACTGGGTAGATGCCTCTGCTGGTGGACTATTAGTCCCCGAGGGTATCACCAGCCCAGTAGCCAGTACATCGGTACTGGCATGAAATACGGATTTTTTTGTGTTATTAAAATTTGCTGTTACAAAATATTAGAAATCATTATAAATTAAGGAATGTATCTCCCTCATGCAAAGCTCTGATTCCTTTCACGAATTTGGCTATACTTTTTGGACCTTTTGCATTATAGCTCTTCATCTTTTATATAAGCTTTGGATTTTAAATATTTTGGCCACGAGCATCACTGAAGAGACATGTATTGTCGAAATGCGCATCTGGTGCAAGAAAATTGGTACCGTTAATTTTATTACTACCACTGGGTAGATGCCTCTGCTGGTGGACTATTAGTCCCCGAGGGTATCACCAGCCCAGTAGCCAGTACATCGGTACTGGCATGAAATACGGATTTTTTTGTGTTATTAAAATTTGCTGTTACAAAATATTAGAAATCATTATAAATTAAGGAATGTATCTCCCTCATGCAAAGCTCTGATTCCTTTCACGAATTTGGCTATACTTTTTGGACCTTTTGCATTATAGCTCTTCATCTTTTATATAAGCTTTGGATTTTAAATATTTTGGCCACGAGCATCACTGAAGAGACATGTATTGTCGAAATGCGCATCTGGTGCAAGAAAATTGGTACCGTTAATTTTATTACTACCACTGGGTAGATGCCTCTGCTGGTGGACTATTAGTCCCCGAGGGTATCACCAGCCCAGTAGCCAGTACATCGGTACTGGCATGAAATACGGATTTTTTTGTGTTATTAAAATTTGCTGTTACAAATAAAGGCAACAGTAGTATACCGCTGTTCAAAACTCATAAATCCATGGACAAAAAACAAAATCGGGATAACAAACTTAAACCGAGGGAAACGCATTAAATATAAGAGGAGAACAACGACATAACACTAAAATGTAACACATATAGACAAAATCCCACGAGAATAACAAATATAACATGTATATATAACATCAAAACCAAATACATGAATTTGGGATAGACAAGTACCGTGACACGTCTTATCGCAATGTGAATTTACACTCAAAAATAAGTGAAAACAAACGACACAACGTTATAATGTAATACACACAGAAACGAACTATAATATAACAATGACCATATTCCTGACTTGGTACAGGGCATTTTTAAAGGAAAAAATGGTGGGTTGAACCTGGTTTTGTGGCATGCCAAACCTCGCACTTTTATGGCCATGTGAAATATAACATCAAAATGACAACACAGGACTACAATATAAATATTTGGAGAACACAATTGACAAAGAATCACACGAACAACAGCCAACAAAAGGCAACAAGTTCAAAATTTTAATACGCCAGAAGTGTATTTTGTCCACACAAGACCTATGTGTGACGCACAGATACAAAAGTTTGAAAGCCGAAACGAGTACAAAGTTGAACAGCATCGAGGACCAAAAGGTCAAAATATTAGAAATCATTATAAATTAAGGAATGTATCTCCCTCATGCAAAGCTCTGATTCCTTTCACGAATTTGGCTATACTTTTTGGACCTTTTGCATTATAGCTCTTCATCTTTTATATAAGCTTTGGATTTTAAATATTTTGGCCACGAGCATCACTGAAGAGACATGTATTGTCGAAATGCGCATCTGGTGCAAGAAAATTGGTACCGTTAATTTTATTACTACCACTGGGTAGATGCCTCTGCTGGTGGACTATTAGTCCCCGAGGGTATCACCAGCCCAGTAGCCAGTACATCGGTACTGGCATGAAATACGGATTTTTTTGTGTTATTAAAATTTGCTGTTACAAAATATTAGAAATCATTATAAATTAAGGAATGTATCTCCCTCATGCAAAGCTCTGATTCCTTTCACGAATTTGGCTATACTTTTTGGACCTTTTGCATTATAGCTCTTCATCTTTTATATAAGCTTTGGATTTTAAATATTTTGGCCACGAGCATCACTGAAGAGACATGTATTGTCGAAATGCGCATCTGGTGCAAGAAAATTGGTACCGTTAATTTTATTATCTCTATCTATAATAATATTCAAGATAATAAGCAAAAACTGCAAAATTTCCTTAAAATTACTAATTCAGGGGCAGCAACCCAACAACAGGTTGTTCGATTTGTCTGAAAATTTCAGGGAATATAGATCTTGACCTAATAGATTATTTTACCACCATGTCAGATTTGCTCTAAATGCTTTGATTTTAGAGTTATAAGCCAAAATCTACATTTTACCCATGGCGGCCATCTTGGTTAGTTGGCAGGGTCACGCATCACATTTTTTAAACTACTTACCCCAATGATGATTGTGGCCAAGTTTGGATTAATTTGGCCCAGTAGTGTCAGAGGAGAAGATTTTTGTAAAAGATTACTAAGATTTATGAAAAATGGTTAAAAATTGACTATAAAGGGCAATAACTCCTAAACGGGTCAACTGACCATTTCGGTCATGTTGACTTATTTGTAAATCTTACTTTGTTGAACATTATTGCTGTTTACAGTTTATCTCCTTAAAATTACCAATTTAGGGGAAGCAACCCAACTACGGATTTTCCGATTCATCTGAAAATTTCAGGGCAGATAGATCTTGACCTGATAAACAATTTTACCCCCATGTCAGATTTGCTCTAAATGCTTTGGTTTTTGAGTTATAAGCCAAAAACTGCATTTTACCCCTCTGTTCTATTTTTCATGGTTGGCCGGGTCACCGGACACATTTTTTAAACTAGATACCCCAATGATGATTGTGACCAAGTTTGGTTTAATTTGGCCCAATTAGTTTCAGAGAAGAAAGATTTTTGTAAAAGTTAACGACGACGGACGCAAAGTGATGGAAAAAGCTCACTTGGCCCTTCGGGCCAGGTGAGCTAAAAATGAACGAAAAACAAATATGTAACACATAAATTAACGACAACCACTGAATTACAGGCTCCTGATTTTGGACAGGCACATACATTATATCTGTAAGCACATCATATATAAAATTAGCCTCAGTCAGATCATATGAATTTCATTTGAGTACTGTCATGTGAACTGAATCACGTGAACTTTATGAGAGTGATATCACGTGAATTTCACGCAAGTCAGGTAATGCGAGTTTCACATGAATTTCACGTGATAAAACTCGAGTGAGCTCGTTAGTGCATATACCATCCGTATTTATAGTTCATATACCTGTTGTTATTGTAATAACATAGTTTAAAATAAAAGAATTGCAGCAAACTCTGCTTGTAGGCCCCACTCATATTGCAATCAGTACGTCTGTTTTCGAAGCATAGATTACCTTAGCCGTATTTGGTATAAAAGAGGGATGAAAGATACCAGAGGGACAGTCAAATTCATAAATAGAAAATAAACTGACAACGCCATGGCTAAAAATGAAAAAAGACAAACAATCGTACAAATGACATAACATAGAAAACTAAAGAATAAGCAACACGAACCCCATATATAACCTTTTGCAATTTTGGATCCTCAATGCTCTTCAACTTTGAACTTGTTTGGTTTTATATCTATTTTGATCTGGGCGTCACTGATGAGTCTTATGTAGACGAAACGCGCGTCTGGCGTATTAAATTATAAGCCTGGTACCTTTGATAACTATATATATATTCGATCAACAAGTATTATTTTTTCTTATGGTCTTCTGCACTTAATGTTTTCACATTTGTTCAAGGCTCTAACTCTGAAAAGTTGTAATGTGAAGATACATTTCGGATACCCGAGTTGGAAGAATCGAAGTAGGTCATTAGAGCCAAATTACTAAAACTCTACACCTATTCAAGTCTCAACTGTGTCAAGTGACAATCAAATGTGTTCCTCGTGTTTTCTCTTTGTCGTTGTTAAATTTGTCTTGTCTTGATTAAGCATGCATAGAATGAGTTACTAGATGTTAAGAAATAAAGGCAACAGTAGTATACCGCTGTTCAAAACTCATAAATCCATGGACAAAAAACAAAATCGGGGTAACAAACTAAAACCGAGGGAAACGCATTAAATATAACAGGAGAACAACGACACAACATTAAAATGTAACACACATAGACAAAATCCCACGAGAATAACAAATATAACATATAAAACCATCAATCAATATGAATTTTCATCAATAAGACGGCTTAATAATTTCTTTCACTAAAATTGATGTAAACCTCATCCTCCAATATCATTTCATATTACTTACTCTTTTGTCATAATCTTCTCTTTTAATTCCTTCATAAACACCTCAGGATTAATGTCTTCCAGAATCGTTCAAATTTCCATTTGTCTTTCTTCAAACATTCTGTGACTGAGAGGTGGTATTTCCAGTGTTGATAAAAAGACATTAACTTGTTGTTCAGCAAGACCAGTATGAATTGATGCTAAACACTGTGATATAATAATTGAATTTATGGCAACTGGCCTTTACTTTTGGTATCTACTTTAAGTTTAACTGTCAATGAAAATTATCAATTTCCTCCACCTTAGTAGCAATATAAAAACTTCACCTGCATATGGGATATACACTTCCCGAACTCATTCGTTGTTTTAGAGCTTGCAGCTTTAATTCAAAACTTAATAAAACATCACCATTGTATGAGCAGAAATTTGATGATCCAGGGTTAAAATAAAGAACGTCTCGTTGATTTTACAAAAAAGTGCATCGATAAATGGATAAATATTCCCTATGAACTCCAAAAATAATACATGATGGTCTTGAAGTATAGATTCTACATTTTCTACATTTGAAAATGCCTGTACCAAGTCAGGAATATGACAGTTCTTATCCATTCGTTTTTGATGCGTTTTGTTATTTGATTTTGCCATGTGATTATGGACTCTCCGAATTGATTTTCCTCTAAGTTCAGTATTTTTGTGATTTTACTTTTTTCTAACTCCAAAAATAATACATGATGGTCTTGAAGTATAGATTCTACATTTTCTACATTTGAAAATGCCTGTACCAAGTCAGGAATATGACAGTTCTTATCCATTCGTTTTTGATGCGTTTTGCTATTTGATTTTGCCATGTGATTATGGACTCTCCGAATTGATTTTCCTCTAAGTTCAGTATTTTTGTGATTTTACTTTTTTCTAGCGACTGGCGATGTTTAACATCTTAGTTACGTGTTTTAATGTTCTATTATTTGTCTGTGTGAATTACTTACGTTTTTCCATCTGAGTCCATTTCTGGTGATATTCTATTACGTGGCTCGGTACGTATACATCCCACAATTGCGTTATTGTGCTATTGCCTTTTTTGTATTTTGTCTTTTCATTTTTGCATTTGTGCTTATTGTATATGCCATTTTGTTTTTCTTTGTTGACATATTTGTTTTTTCCTATACTGTTTAAGATTATAACGACTCCTGAACCCCTTGTTTTGCCATTTTACATATTATGACGTTTTGTTTTGTATTTTATATACACATTGTTGTCTATAAATTGGAACTTAGTGCAATTTAGATACGAGTTCAAGTTTACAGGTTAAATCCACAATTTTCTATGTAAAGAAATCGTCAACCAAGTAACTAGGGGAATTTTCATTTTGAATTTTCTCTTGAGTTCTTTGTTGTTATTTTGCCATTTTCATCTACTTTATATGATCTGTGGTGGAAAGTTGTCGCATTGGGAATCGTACCACATCTTATATTTATATGCATTTATTTTGTATTTTCTTTCTCACTCAAAGCTCGTTAGTGCATATACCATCCGTATTTATAGTTCATATACCTGTTGTTATTGTAATAACATAGTTTAAAATAAAAGAATTGCAGCAAACACTGCTTGTAGGCCCCACTCATATTGCAATCAGTACGTCTGTTTTCGAAGCATAGATTACCTTAGCCGTATTTGGTATAAAAGAGGGATGAAAGATACCAGAGGGACAGTCAAATTCATAAATAGAAAATAAACTGACAACGCCATGGCTAAAAATGAAAAAAGACAAACAATCGTACAAATGACATAACATAGAAAACTAAAGAATAAGCAACACGAACCCCATATATAACCTTTTGCAATTTTGGATCCTCAATGCTCTTCAACTTTGAACTTGTTTGGTTTTATATCTATTTTGATCTGGGCGTCACTGATGAGTCTTATGTAGACGAAACGCGCGTCTGGCGTATTAAATTATAAGCCTGGTACCTTTGATAACTATATATATATTCGATCAACAAGTATTATTTTTTCTTATGGTCTTCTGCACTTAATGTTTTCACATTTGTTCAAGGCTCTAACTCTGAAAAGTTGTAATGTGAAGATACATTTCGAATATGTCAGATACTCATTCCATTTAGTGCAAGTATCTTGAATTTTTCAATAATAAATGAATGAACTTTTTATTCTCACTGTTATCCCATACTATTGAACAAAATAATAATTTCATGTTTTGTCAGCAGCTTAACAGTGATGAGTTGTAATAGTGTAACGTAAATAAATGAAGCAATTATGAATCGTTCCGTAAATTGATACAGCTTATCTTTAAGCTCTTTAGTCTCTAAACACCTTACCGTCATGACAATCTTTATATTGTCAAGAACAGGAAAATGTCAAAATAAAAAACATTTTCAGTACTTTGCTTTATTGTTATATGATAATTTATGTATTGTCTTTCATTTCTGCTTTTACGCTGTCTTTATTCCTTTTTGTGTTTCTTTGATACATATGACGTGGCTCTGTACTTTTACATCCCGCCATTGTGCTATAGTAAATTCTGTATTCTGTTCTTTCAATTTTGCTAATGAGCTTTGTCTATATGCCTTTTAGAGCTTCTTTGTTACATATTAGTTTGTTTTTATGGTGATTAAGATTATAACAATGTTGATTACTTTACCACTGTTTGTGACATCTTGACCTATTATGTCAGTTTGTTTTTTGTTCACACATCGTTGTCAATATAATGGAATTTAATGCATCTTTCATACAAGTGAAATTTTAGCGAGCTTTAAAACAATTTTTTACATAAACAAATGTCTGTCCCAAGTCGATGACATGACAGTTGTTATTCATTTGTTTGATGAGTGTATAGCTACTGATTTTGCCATTAGAATAGGGACTTCCCGTTTTGAATTTTTCTCAGAGTTCAGTATTTTTGTGATTTTGCTTCTTTTCCTACTATTTTTTTCCCAATTACACAGCTTAATCTATTAGCAATTTCCACTGGTTCTTCCTAATTATAATCCGATCGATCAGTTTCAAAATTTCACGGTAGATTATCAATAGTAAAATAAAACACATGGTGGTTTGTCGACACCACTGCTGGAGGAGTTTTAATTCCACGAGGGTACCTCAGGAATAGATTACCTTACCTGTATTTGGCAAAACTTTTTGGAATTTCGGTCCTCAATGCTTTTTAATCAACTTCGTACTTTATTTGGCCTTTTTTTTTTTTTTTTTTTTTTTTTATATCTTTTTCGGATTCAAGCGTCACTGATGAGTCTTTTTACGCGCGTCTAGCGTAATACAAATTCTTGTATATGTGAAGAGTTTATTTGCAGACCAAACAAGGCACTGATTATTCCAAGTCAGAACTTGTAGAAATTCGATCTGCTTTTATAGGCATATAACTTGTCCTTATAATAATTTCTGACATATTGTGTAATCACTGGTATGATGAAAAATTGAAAAGGGTAGGGAAAGATATAACTGTGCTTAAAAAGGTTGAAGGTGATATCCAAGAGCTGTATTCCAGGGGTATTTACAGTATTGATCAGCCAGTAATTTTGTAAATACTGACATTATGCAGAATTTGAGGAGAGGACAGGAGGGGCTTGCTGATTTGTAGAAAACAACTTATGCAAAATGTAACGTGACGGTACCCAAATTGCACCTATTTTGACATTTTCTTCGTCTACGTTTTTTTATGATAAAGACAAAAATGTCCATTCTGTGTTTATTTTGTAGCCGTATCCTTCTTTATTATAAAGGTACACCAATTTGATTTTTATTCTATATGGAATCATAGAAAAATTGGTCTAAACTGACCTCCAAACCATCAATGATTCTGAAACGAGGAGTACCCAAATTGCATCCATGCTTACATTCACATCGTCAAAAGTCTAATAACAGAGCTTTTGTTTAATTTCTTCAAATATTTTGAACAATTGGATATTTGTCTATGCTTACTCTTTTTTAAGTGGATACTTGTAACATATTGTATTTGCTCATTTAAAAAGATGACGTTTTGATGACGTCGCAAAGATGACGTTTTGATGACGTCGCATGGCGACGTTTCAGTACATTTTGCTTTTTCAGTAAATACTTCATCTGTTGATAAATACTGTGAACGTTTTGTGCATATCTAAATAGTTTTACATATGTTGAAAGATGTGCTTAGTATCAAATCATAAAAATACAAATTGTTTAGTCTCTATGAAATCTTGTAGGATTTTCGCTGCTAGTTTTGCTAAATAGGTGCAATTTGGGTACCGTTACGTTAAAGATGACAAAGGACAAATGACATACAATAAGTGTGACAAAACATTTTAGTTTATAGATGGAAGCGTACAAGGATAAACCTTATCGCATTCCCGGCTAACCCTAGAATTTCTCTCTCTCGAACCAATGACGTCATACAACAATCAGTTTTCCATTGTGGCGTCAGATATTTTGTAATATGACGTCAACATTTTACAGGAACCTGTGTGATTTCCTGAAATGGCGAACACATAGCGATAAGGTGTATCCCTTTATAAAGGAACGTTTGGATGCTCATACTTCCTCCCAAATAAACGTGTACAAAATTTACTAAAAAAAACCGGTCACGCAATGATACTATGAAATGACAGATTTAAAAAACCTTCAATTAATAATTTTAACATTTATTATTCCAATAGTTATCAAAGGTATCAGAATTGTAATACACCTTATCGCTAATCCCGGCTGACCCGGCCGCTTGAACTTTTGACGTCAACAACAATCACTTTTCCATTGTGGCGTCAGATATTTTGTTTTATGACGTCAAAATTTTACGGGAACCTGTGCGATTTCCAGCAATGGCGGACAAATAGCGATAAGGTGTATTTAGGACGCCAGATGAGCGTTTTGTCTACACAAGACACATTAGTTATAGTTTATTGAATATAATGCACATCTTTACCCATATGGGTTGAAGGCATACATAAATCAACATAGTAATTTTACAATACATCATACAGAAAAAATCAACAAAAGAACCAAACATTATATACATATATGTATCTATTATGCAGTTGTTGAGTCCACCCTCCTCAGTGACCATGACTTTTTAACAAATGAAGCAGCATACTGCATAATTGACGGACAAGAAAGACATAAAACCAATTTATCCAAATTATCCATATTATCTATATCGGAATAGATATTTTTAACTTTTTGCAAAAATTCAAATCTCAAATCTTTATTTTTTGTACATGTAAATAAAAAATGCTCTTCATCATCTATTTTATTTAGACAACAATGTTGACATAAACGTTCTTCTCTTTTTATATTTTTGTATCTACCCCTTTCAATTTCCAAAATATGGTCACTCACCCTCAATTTAGTGAATTTTTTCCTTATTTCAAAGTTATTCTCTTTAAGTAAATAAGGCTCAGTTTCATATTTCTTTTTGAATTTACTATAGATAAATAATTTATTATTTTCTGTTAAAGAATTTAATTTTTTAAAGAACAGCTTTTTATAGTTTTCTTGCACAATCTCTTTCATGTGTTTATTCATTTTATATTTTTCTTTTATAAAGTCAATATTTTGTATATCAGATATATTTAAATTATTTTCATGAGTTATATTTTTTACAAAGGTATACCAAGAATAGGTTCCTGTTTCATCCAACAGTTTAGCTGTGCAATATGCATCATATAACAACGGATTAATTTCTGTGTTAGATACTCTTGCCATATATTTTAGTGCTTGAACCTTTACATATACATCTATTGGATATTGTCCTAACTCTGCCCTTGATGCAATGTTTACTGCTTTTTTACTTAAACCTAGAATTAATTTGCAAAATTTTAAATTCACCTTTTCAATAAAGCTATTATCAATTGATGTTAGTAAATCAAAATCTTTATGATTATTTATTGCTCTACTCTGAGATCTTAATATTTTTTCATAGTAGTCCATATACCAAATTTCTGAGTTATACATTAAAATAGGTTTTATTAAAGATTCAAACAGTTTTTTATGTATATTTATAGGTATATTTTCTATATTATTCAAATATTTAAACAAACTGAATAGAACTTTTGTGCCTTTTTTTGATAGTTCCATATGTGATGTATGGAATTTACCAGAAGCCTCTATAATATTACCTAAATATTTATATTTTAATACTTTTTCTAATTTATAACCATCCAAAGTAAACTCTGCTTTAGTGTATGGTGTGTTTTTTTGTTGAAATACTATCACTTTAGTTTTATTTATGTTGATTGACAACTGCCATTTTTTACAATAGTTACTTAATTTCTCTAATGACTTCTGTAAACCCTCTGCACTTTCAGACAATAAAAGTAAATCATCGGCAAACATAAGACAACTTAATGACATGTTATTGAGATTTACTGGTTTACAGTCACTATCAAAAATTTCAGGAAGGTCATTTATATAAATATTAAAAAGATTTGGGCTGAGGCTGTCACCCTGTTTCAAGCCTCTATCTATAAATACTAGTGAAGTTCATATCAAAATATGTATAAAGCCGGATAAGTACAAATTTGAAGAGCATTAAAAATCCAAAATTCCATAAAGTTGTGCCAAATACGGCTAAGGTAATCTAAGCCTGGAATAAGGAAATCCTTAGTTTTTCGAAAAATTCAAAGTTTTGTCAACAGGATATTTATAAAAATGACCACATTATTGATATTTTGATGTCACCAGAGTGCTGACTACTGGGCTGGTGATACCCTCGGGGACGAAACGTCCACCAGCAGTGGCATCGACCCACTCGTGTAAATAGTTATCAAAGGTACCAAGATTATAATTTAGTACGTCAGATAGAATTATTAATATCAAACAACAAGTTTTTGTTTCTATTCAGATATTTTTGGCGGGATACAGTTGCACAAAAGGGTAAGTCACATTTATTCTTTATTTACCACGTTAATATAATTTGTCCCCCTTCTTCCCCCGTGATTGTAGTGTTGTTGAACATGTTTAAATCGGGCAGTGGATTTCTCTCCTAAAGAGGAAGAAAAAGCTATATGCCATGAGATGTGGCGCTCGCATGTGTTCATTTCATTCAAAGCAGAATAGGATTATGTTGTTGCAACTCGCTGACGCGTATTGATAGGCTCTCTATGTTACTTGTCAGTTTGACCTTCAATGTAGCTGTCCAAAGATTTAACATTCCGGTGTCCCGTTACAGACATTATAGGCCAGTCATCGACTCCCGCTCTTTTCAATCATGTTGCCACAGTGGCTCTCAAGCAGTTGTTTGTGTATCTGATAGACAGACCAGCTTCTCCAGATATTCATGACATCATACTTACCAGTTTGCTTTTGCCAATTGGTTGAGCAGCATACCATATAGTTGGTTTAGAATACTGGAGTGCGTGCTGCGAAAATGCTGGTAACCTTGGATTAATCTTCCGAAGACAGTGAATGTCTCCAGGTTTAGCGTCCATTCTTATCTCCCTTTTATTTTCTTTTGAGTCTACACCATGGTGTGTTTTGTCACACTTATGAAAATATGGCACATTATGCAATGCACCAGGATTTGGTCCAGGCATGTTGGTATTCTGTATTTTTTTCATACATGTCTATATTAACTGATTGAAAAGTACAGTTTTCACACATCACAGTAATGGAAACACAAACACAAATTCTTTCTGCTATGTGAACTGCAGGCTTTGGTGATTTGCATCTAGTTTTCAAGTGTGATAAAAATTCTCAGCAATAACAGTTGATATTTGAGTTACATTCGCAATACTATTTTCTTTTGTATCGACAAAATTCATTTCAAAATGATGCTGGTTTTCCTGTTTAATTGGTCGCAGTTTAGTTGGCAGTATAGTGACCTCATTCGGTTTACAACCGGCCCTTTTAGCTTCTGTTTTAAGAGCTACGGCAAAAATAGACTTATCCGGTCTTGAAAAATTAACGGATTGAAGATTAAGTAAAAAGATTACCATGTAAAAAATTGTATGAAAAAAATAATGGTTATAAATTTATAAGTAAGGTATTCCCATTGATTTATTCAATAGTGACACAAAGTACAGTAGATACGGCAGTTGATATTTAATTAATAAAACCATTAATTACAGACTATTAAAATACTTATGAATTTTAAAACAACCTTTTAAATGTCTCATGGATGGCATGTACAAGATCTTTCTTTAGAACAAATAATTTGGGATTTTTTGGTATGGTTTTGAAACTTTCAAAATTGCCTTCCCTTAACATAATTAAAAGGTTGAACTTTCCTGTAAATGTTTATGGCAATTTCAAGATCTTTGATTGATGTCTTCTTTGCGTGGCTTGTGGTAAGTTTAGGTATATTTAGCAAAGATCTATCTTGTCTCCAATTTTATTAATAATATATGCTGAGCTGCTTGCTCTCCTTGTACCATTCTCAGTTTCATTTGCTCCTATATTAATAAAAATTAGACTCGTAACTGTAAGATCAACAATTAAGACTAATGGACATCTTTATGCTTTGAAAATGTCCATGGTTTTGTCTGCATCTGTTGCATCCAATATTTTACTGTTTAAAAAGCAATCTCTTATCTTTTTCAATAGATCTTTTTTAATGGAAACTCCTGTCTTATGCAAGTTCAACTTTCTCCCAAAAGAGCAAATATTGATAAAAATTAAACCCTGACCACATGCAGCACACCTTAAATTTATGTAAAAACAGACAGTAAAGAGAAAACTTCATAGGACTCAAACTGTTGGAGGAGTTATGAGGAATAACTATATACCCATAATGGGACGGAAAGACGGACGGACAGATGGAGAGGTTCACCACTATGCCCCCAACTTTCAGTTGCAGTGCCGTAGGACTGTGAATTGTTTACTCACGTAGTGTTATTAACCATGTGTAGATTCTTAAAAGCTCTAAAGAACTTCTGGATAATTTAAATCTCGGTCTTTTTCTGTGAAATTTGTTCTATAAAAACTTTGGATTTTTCAACTTTGTTTACCACCATTCCCCATGTTTAATTGAAGAATCGTCCACAATGATTTTCCACACAAAATAGATAGCATACGCTATAAACTCATTACTTTTGGGATACCATATTCGGTCTTCAAGAGCATTACAGCTCCTATTCCGACTTTGAAAAACGTCACCAAGCAGAAAGTTGATGAAACAGGGGCATGTCAAAGACCTTGTGGATAAATATTCCGTATCAACTTATAAAACAAACCACAATGGTCATGACCTATAGATTCTGCGAACTCACGTTTATCATCTTAACGTGTTCATGTAATCCTTTATTTGTCTTTATTAATATTACTTTTACTGATAAGTCTGTTTTGGTGATATTCATTTGACGTGACTTTGTACTTATACATCCCGTCAGACTTCGAACGACAAAATTATTTTTTATATCTACCTGTGTGACGACAAACGTGCGATTCTATGCCAGTACTTAAAATTTTTCAAGTCTATACGGTTGAATTTTACATTTACTTATTTTATAGTGTTTAAGATTGGTTACACAATGTTGACTGACATACCCCTGTTTTTGATCGCATCGTTGCCGATATAATGGATGATGCGACTGTCATACAAGTGAGAGGTTAAGCTAGCTAAAAAAACAGGTTTATTCCACCATTTTCTACATAAGAAAATGCCTGTACTAAGTCGGGAATATGACAGTTGTTTTTAAATAAAAACAAAGTCCCATCAATAAAAAGATTTTTAAACTAAAATTATTTTGAAATATAAGCATCATATAATATATAATCTTTAATTATTAAAGAGTCTAAACAACATAAAAACAAACCAAAAACAAATGCAAAAACAAAACTTAAATTGACATATAAATACTTACAAGTCATTTTAGACATAAGACACCATTCCTTCTTCTTTGACAGTGAATAATATTGAAACACATCCTTAACTGCATACTCTGGATAATGAATGCATATACATTTCGAACATTGCATAGTAAAATCCTTGCAGTTATGAGCAACATGTTCATCATAAACTACAGCAGAGTTCGATTTAGTTAAATCTCTAAATTTTAACATATTTTGAAAAATTATAAAATGAGTTCCATTAAATGTTAATAATTTTGAAAATACTTAAAGTCATAAGAAACGAGTGACCGGTGAAAAATAATGTTCTTCCAATTCTTGAATCAATGAATGCAAACACAATAAACTTAGTCTTCTGTGCACCAATTTTATCATTTTTTTCGTGTAAATTTCGTATAATCGTTTTTTATTTTCAATCGGTCAGTGTTGTTGTAAAAATATGGCAGGTAATTAAAGTTCGTGTTATGAAAGCCGAAGTTTTACGATTGTCACCTGTTTGTCAACAATCGACAAAAAATAAAAAAAAGCATGGAAATTGAGCACGTGTTTAACATGTAAATTCAGATAAAAGTTTATTTTAAGGACATTCATGCGTATTGTGATCACCGGATTTTTACGAGATGGGTCACACTGAGGTCACTTTGCATACGGAAAATATGTCGGGGAATTGCTTACTGGAAGGAAGCAATTAAAATAAAGTAAACTTCTTCTAAATATGAATAAATTAAAGAATTTTCTTCAGAAAAAAGTATATGTACACAAGTTTTATAATGAAAACTATCCATTGAGTTATAAAAAAACATATGCATTATTTTTTATGATTTGAGGTTTCTTATGACTTTAAGTTTCAAAATACAAATAGTTGTTCTTATGAATTATACTAATGTCATTAATCTGAGCTTTACTCAACTTTAAAACTACGTTACATTTTTCCATTTCATAAATTTCATCAACGATACTGCAACTAATTAAATCAGATGCAAACGAATTAATTTTCACATTAGTTTATAAATTCATTAATTTCAAAAATGTCATTTTCTCATTTCAATAACTCACTCTGAAGACAGTTCAGTATTTTTTTCCACGGTGTCAAAGACTGCATTCTTCAATTCCATCATGGAATCGACTTGATTTTAACATATTAGTTTATCAATTCATTTATGTCTAAAACGTCATTTTCTCCTTTTAAAAACTCACTCTGTAAGACATTTTAGTAATTTGTCCATAATGTCAAAGACTGCATTCTTCAATTCCATCATGGAATCGAATTAATTTTCACATATAAGTTTTTAAATTCATTAATTTCCAAAACTTCATTTTCTCCTTTCAATAACTCACTCTGAAGACATTTCAGTATTTTTTCCACGGTGTCAAAGACTGCATTCTTCAATTCCATCATGGAATCGACTAAATTTTCACATACAAGTTTATCAATTCATTAATGTCTAAAACGTCATTTTCTCCTTTTAAAAGCTCACTCTTTAAGACATTTCAGTAATTTGTCCATAATGTCAAAGACTGCATTATTCAGTTCCATCATGGAATCGAATTAATTTTCACATATAAGTTTATAAATTCATTAATTTCCAAAACGTCATTTTCTCCTTTTTGAATAACTCGCTCATAAGACATTTCAGTATTTTTTCATGGTGTCAAAAACTGCATTCTACAATTACATCACGACTAACCCCTAAATGATAAATAAAAAAAATAGAATATAAATTGTAAGTTGTACTATTGCAAACATAAAAATACAATTATGTCTCTGGTGCTAAAAAAACAAGTAAATCATGAAAATTTATAATAAAATATTAGTTTCGTATAAAAACAAGATTTGTATGAAAACATATAAAAACTCGATCCGGTTTAAAATTCATTCGTTAGGAATTAAATTCTAACTTGTTATATAAAAGAGGGACGAAAGATACCAAAGGGACAGTCAAACTCATAAATCCAAAACAAACTGACAACGCCATGGCATTTGCTTGAACTTGAAAAATAGCACATTTGGTCAATTGTTTATACTCAAGTAGAAAATGTTTCCGAATAAGTTTTGAAATACTAAGGTTATTTTACCTCAGGAATAGATTAAATTGGCTGTGTTTGGCAAAATTTATAGGTTTAGGTATGTTGATTCCAATGCCCTTCAACTTCGTACTTTATTTGGCCTTTTTAACTTTTTTGGATTCGAGCGTCACTGATGAGTCTTTTGTAGACGAAACGAGAGGCGTAAATTCAAAATGTAATCCTAGTATCTATGATGTTTATTAACAACCACTGGGTATGTGCCACTGCTAGTAGAGTTTAAATTCCCCGAGGGTATCAACAGCCCAGTAGTCAGCTAACATTAATTATCATTGATATGGTCATATTTATAAAGTAACTGTTTACAAAACTTTTGTACATTTTCTACATAAGGAAATGCCTGTACCAAGTCGGGAATATGACAGTTGTTATCCATTCGTTTGATGTGTTTGAGCTTTTGATTTTGACATTTGCTTACGGACTTTCCGTTTTGAATTTTCCTGGGAGTTCAGTATTTTTGTGAATTTACTTATTTTTGTAGAGACTTTCCTTTTTTGATTTTCCTGGGAGTTCAGTACTTTTGTGAATTTATTTTTTATAAATGAGTTCAGATCGTCTAGATAAGATATATATATTTTGAACTTTATTAAAGGTGACTGTCACCTTGGGGTTCTTCCGACTTGCATAGCTTGCCAAAATAGGGCAGATTGCGAACGTTAAATCTGCTGCACCGGTTTAAGAGAGTGACATCTTCTCTACATATTAAGACACATTGCAATAACTGTTAACTTTCGAGGCCTGTTGCATGGCTAATGTCTTAGTCAATCCAATATACTGTCATTTCCAGTTGAAGTCCAAATTGACCGCACTTTAACCCGATTTAACCCTAACTTCATTGTATTTTATGATATCTTTAGGTCAGTACCGCAGTATAATTTTATACGTTAACTTAATTTGTAATGTATAAACAGTTGTAGGATAAAAAAGTAAAATTACAAAAAAACCGAACTCATAAATATTCGAAACAGAAAAAAATGGCAAAATCAAAATCTCAAACACATCAAACGTAATCACAAATTGTTCCGACAAATTAAATTTTATAATTGATATGCTGCACTGCTATCAATAGGAAATTGTGATTAACAGGGTATAGGAGTGTAAAAAGTAAAATCACAAAAATATTGATCTTAGAAGAAAATCAAATTAGAAATGATATAATTTGTTCATACTTAACGAAGCATAGTTTATTGATATATGTTCTAAAATAGAATTAAAAAAAAAATGATACGTCACAGCGCATTTTCTCAATATCAGGTTGACAAAATGACACATTTTGTATGGATTATACAGAACAAAAACCCCACATCATTATTTGATTAGAAGCTAAACTAAATGATAGAATTGTAAAATAAATTACGAGAAAATAGCTTTTGAGAATATAAAAAAACGTTAGGGTCCCCGTACTTTTTCTCCAACCAAAATACCAAATAGCAAGATTCCATGTAGATTCCTTTAGAAAATGCATCTTGTCAGATTTACCTCCCCTTAAAATGCCATTCATTTTTTTTTTAATCATGCAAATATCATCTACACTCGTACACATAGTAATGTGTATAAGTTATGATCTTATTCATTTGTTCTTTTAAATACACATAGTCATCTGCATTCCGGCATCGAATTCTGCTCACTTGAATGAAGATCTGGACGTTAGATTATTATATTATTTCAATTTCATCCTGCATAATGACGTCGTGACGATCACAAAGAATCTAAAAAGAATTTAATTAGTTTTCAAGTTTTTATTAAATCAGGAAAATCAAAAATCAATTTAAATAGAGCAGGGATGCAGGCGATCATCTCTATCTGGTAAATGACGTCACAAAGGCGCACATAATTAACGAACTGCCGGTGAAGAACATAACTCGAAAGTAGTTATTAAACGACTTACTGCATTATTACTTCTTGTGTATTCATATATCTAACTAACACTGAAATTCACAAATCCCGTATTCTAAATATTAATAGGGACGTCTTGAAAGGCTGTTTTATTTTTTTGCTTTGATGGGATGACGCTGAAGCCGTTTGATTATTTTGGTTGGAAATTGGGAGGGAATTTCTTTCAACGTTGAGACCCAATCTTGCAATAATATTTTTGTGTATAAAATTTCCAATAATTTCCAAAAGTGACGAAAAAATAAGTATACAATTACATTTAAGGCGGACGGTAATTTACTGTTTACTGTTACCCCAATTTCTGATTTAAAATTGCTTATTAAATAGGGACGAAAGATACCAGAGGGACAGTCAAACTCAGATTGAAAATAAACTGACACTCCATGGCTCAACATAAAAAGACAAAACAAACAAATAATAGTACAGAAGATACAAACATAGAAAACTAAAGAATAAGCAACACGAACCCCACCACAAACTGGGGATGATCTCAGGCCCTTTTTCCCGTAAAATAAAATGACTCCCGGAATTAATATGAATTGGAACTGAACGTAACTAAAATAATACACAGACTTACGTAATCAAATCATACATTTAAGTCGGCTTAATATCTTGACTTACATCTAGAAATTGACAATGAGGGTCGGTTGAAAACAAAACTTTACGACAAAAGAGATGATTTCAGCTGTCCAATTGTGCACTTTCCATTTCTAAGTAGCAACATTCCAGCAGCACCTGCATACGGGGTATATATCTCCCAATTGATACGATATTCCCGTGCTTGCATGATTTTCTTGATAGAGGGTTGCTGCTCACAAGGAAGCTATTAAACCAAGAGTTCCAAATGGTGAAGTTGAAATCATCCCTTCGTAAATTTTACGGACGCCATCACGAGTTGGTTGACCGTTATGGAATAACCGTTTCACAAATGATATCGGATATGTTCCTTACGTCGTAAATACAATCCCCTTCCCTTTCATGAATGTGACCTACCGAATTAAGACTATTTACCGGATTTGTAATCACATAAGCAACACGACGGGTGCCACATGTGGAGCAGGATCTGCTTACCCTTCCGGAGCACCTGAGATCACCCCTAGTTTTTGGTGGGGTTCGTGTTGTTTATTCTTTAGTTTTCTATGATGTTGTGTCATGTTTACTATTGTTTTTCTGTTTTTCTGTTTGTCTTTTTCATTTTTAGCCATGGCGTTGTCAGTTTTTTTTAGATTTATGAGTTTGACTGTCCCTTTGGTATCTTTCGTCCCTCTTCTTTTACTTATCATGCAATATTCAAACAACAATGAACACTCATTTAAGCGGTTTATTTGTCGAATATTTGCCATTCAAGAAAGGATAACTCGTACATGAAAGTCCGTAATGAACTTTGGCGAATTTTTAAATAAACTCATCATAGATATTAGGACTAAATTTTGTATAGTAAGCCTTTCCAAATAACCAAACTTTATCAGGTTTTATCAATTATAGAAACTAATAATGTCCAACGTGATCAGAGCAATAAAATAGTTTTAAATAGACTAATTACGTTTACCACTGCATTTTATATTCAAAACATCGGGGTTTATCTAAATACCGGACAACGATCACGTACCGAAATACCATCACAACACTGCCCCCCCCCCCCTCACTCAGAATGTATTTTGTCCCCAAAATATTACTCTGTGCTCATTGTATAAACATAACAATATTCTATAACTAACATAAACTAAATTTGTATCATTGTACTGAAGATTTCTCCTCTTTTAGTACAAAAACCACAAACGGACATTATGTATATTACTGAACTGAAGATTTCTCCTTTTTGAGTACAAAACACACACACACATAGAAATTATGTATATATATCTTCTCTTGTACTTATATCACGCTTCTATACAATAAATTATGAAATAAATCTAACAACATGACAATATTCGCTACATAAAATTTCTCACGAAAATAACAAAGTTCTATTTTAACAACATAACAGTCTCTTTTTTTAACAGCTCATTCTCAGGCAGTTGTGCCTCGTTGTCGTATTTAAACATAAAGTTGAATGCATTTTTTCCTCTAAATATTTGTCATCAACATTTATATCATCAAAGTCTATATTTTGCATCCAGTTACAGCACTTATATTCTCTATTCTACCAGACAGTGGAATTATAAACATCAAGAAGCTCTAACTTCTTCTAAACGCCAAGCTAACCATTAGCCGAGAAACATCCTATCAGGTTCTATACCTCAAGGGTTCCCCGCGTAAAGATGTATACACATCTTCGATACTGATGTACCATACAAACATAAGTATAAAAATAATCACAAAAGTACAACCAATAATAAATAGTCATCAGTATTCCCCGAAAAATATCTAAAATGGTGCAGACAAGCATACCCATGGTGTTACCAAAATCTATATTGCAATCAAGACTATCCCTTCGCTTAAACTTATTATAGCACCAAAATAACATATGGCACCTAAAGTATCCCATATTGCAAATATACACCACCGAAAGCAGCTTCCCAGCAAAATAGTATTGGACAACTTTACTGCATAAGGTTTACAACGCCAATAGGACCAACAAGTTCCAGCCGTTTGATAATAATTATCATATAATTCTGAGAATCTCAAAAACAATACCTCAATATGTTTCTTAAAGTGCAAAACTCTACACATATTTGTACCTAGTATAGTGTATACTGAGTGGATAAACTCATATTGCTAGTAATCTAAAAAAAAACAATAAATCACTTTTTACATTTCATCAATAACAAAAAATCACACAATATTCATATCTACATTATAAAAACTAAGATCTATACAAAAATACTCTGATATTTTGCCACAATATCATTGCCATCCAAATTCGTAAGATTGTCCTTAATCGTCCTGGTATTCTTCAGCGGCGAGTATATCGTACTCGTATTCATATACAACTTGTCTAATATCAGTAGAAGCACGTTTCTTAGTTCCATTTTTACAACATTCATGCCAAGTTACCAGTCTTATAGCCTCATCCACGGAAATCGAAATTTTAGTTTTTACCTCATAGGCTAAGTTCTGATCCGGCAAACCACGAAGTAAATTCTCTAAAGTAAGCTTGTTAACAGATGTGAATCCTCAATACCAGGATATGCTTTGCGAACAAATTTTGTTATGCATGTAACATATTCAACTAATTTTTCCTGTCGACGACTCCAAATGTAACGTATTCGCGAACCGGTGAGAACCTTTCTAACCAACCGTCAGATCAGACAGACACCAACAACGACCCAAAAGAATTTAACAGGAAATATAACGGCTCAGGATAAATACAATAGTACTGCATAAACTTTACATAAAACACTCTTAACATTTATCCCTATTTTGAAAAACATACAAAAATAACTACAACATGTTCATGACAGTCTAAAAATTATACGATTTCTATTGACACTATATTTATAACAATACTCGTGACTTCCGGTTGCTGCCGGTCAGAAAACACACGACTTTCTGTCATTCTGGAACCTACAATATAAAAACTATTATACAATACATATGTAATTATGAAATAAATACATACATTTACTGCTAGAATAAAATAATACAAAGTACAGTTGGCAGAAATATAGACAACACAATTTCAACCTAATTCATTTAAAACATGAAGTCTCCATTATATATAAAGTTTTCCCCCGGGTTTGGTAAACAATAGTTCCCTAAAAAGTGAACAATATCAATAAAAATTTAGGTACAACTATTTTCTAAATTCGTCACATTACCCCCTCCTTACAAAAAGTCATCGTCCCGACCGCGGGTTGTATACAACCAAATACGGTAACTGTCGCTACCTCATTTCACATAGATAATTTTTTTAAGTTATACATACACATAGTACATAAATAACATTATGACAATATCCATAGATAATTAAACAATACTATTTGAACTGTAAAGTTGTAATGGTTTCCAATAAAAATTATATCCACACATTAACCCCTACTAATTTTAACAACCCCTATACATGTAATCAACAATTGTCTTTATTATTCCTTCCCCTGTTTTAAATTAAGTTATGCAATTTTGAACAAAAGATATAATAAGTGTACATAAGTTCTTGGTAGTTTTGTGATTATCATATCACTACTAGAGAGTCTTCTTCATCCGGATTGTATTTGACATCTTGAAGTTAAAGTTCTTGTTACTAACGTAATTATAAACTAGTATACAAATAAAACATTATATGTACTTATATTGTTATTACATATTTTCGCAAATTTTGTTAAAGTTAATTCTAAAACCATGACATTTCTATAACATGAACTATACTTAAAAGAAAAACTTTTGACTACAAGTTAAGTATTTTAAATTTTAAACTTCTATTTTAAAATACAATTTATAAAAACATATCAATTACATGTATGTTACCCAAGGTTAATCTAATTGTAGACTGGGTCTACAACCAACACCAATATCACAGGTTTGAGTAGTCGGTGTCTGAGTATCCGTGGTATGGATCTCCTTATAATAAGGATCTGTTACATAAGTTGAAGTTAGTTCATAAACATTTCTGTACGGTACGGTGGCTCTCTCTAACTTCTGCATGCATGCAAACCCTACCGGAACAAAACGACGGGTCTTGTTAGTGGATATTCTAGCCATGTTTCTGATATCTCGGAGAGCGGGACAGGAGTTGACATAGGAGGACGGTGCTCCCGCAAAGAAAAGCCTCGAATCCTGCATCTCGAAGTCATAGGTGGTTCCATCTACAGGTCTAGCGGCCGGAATTATCTAAGCGGGAACAAAGTCCTCTGCTTTCTCCCTTGTAGGACTCCTGGGAAAAGTCCGGAATCCGGACGTCAAGGAAATCTGAACTGGAGGACATGACTGGAGCCGAAACAGTGGACGGAACTGTTGACACAACAGGGACATAACAGGAAGCTGAAGGAACGGAAGACGTGACAGGAACGGAACAGGACATTAACGAAACGGAAGACGTGACCGAAACGGAACTGGAAATTGACGGCACAGTAGACACTACAGGAACTGAACGGAAGACCTGACAAGAACAGAACAGAAACTAGACGGCACAGTAGACAATACAGGAACAGAACAGAAGACGAAAAAGGAACTGTACAGGAACTTGAAGGCACAGTAGACACTACAGGAACGGAAGACGTGACAGAAACTTGACGGCACAGTAGACACTACAGGAACTTAACGGAACTGAAGACGTGACATGAACGGAACAGGAAATTGACGGCACATTAGATCTGACAGGAGTTTGAAAATTTGGCTTAGGTGAACACTTTCCGTAGGACACACCTGGAGCATTGGAGTTACACACGCCGGACACGTCCTTCAATCCACTCGCTGACAATACGACATCTAACATGGACCTGCAGGTCGATCCCTGCATCTCCATCAACTCGACATCTGGCTCCTCCTAGTCTGAAACGTTCTCTGGCAACCCTTCCGTGATCAGCACCTTCCTTGTGGGAGGACTGAACAAAGAGTCCTCCAGCTCAGTCAGTGTCTCCTCTGGCACAGGTACTGCCCAGTAATCAACGTTTGGTAGTTCCTCCTCAACCTCTGATTGCATCACGGGAGGACATTCTGTGGGACGCGGTCTCCTCCCTTCTACCACTGACCGACGACTGCCCTGAGAATGACCTTCTCCTCAACACAGGATGTACACACTGGAAGTGGCGGTGCATACGGTCTGGCTTGTGTCTGAGGTACGACACCTCCCATCCAGCAAACGGGCATACATCTTGTGGTCCATGTATCTGCTCCTCATGCTTCTTAATGCATTAAAATCTTCTCGAACTGACAGCATTTCCTATTTTGCAATAATTATCCACATGTTCTTCCAAGTTGAGGGATATAAGAGCATGTTGTAAAATATCCTTATTCTGCATTGTAGTAACAGAAGCTTTTTGTGATGTCTTCCAAGCATTGTAGAGATCCCAGCCTGTGGTTTTGACTTCTTCACCCTTGCCAAACAATGAAACTTCATGATCGGCTGCTCTTTAATCGAGTTTTTATTGATGCTTGTTTTATACTGACACTTTTCTGTTTTTATAGAAAAGGGTAACTGATTAACAAATATAAAATGTATTGTAACGAGAATAAGTTCACCAGCCCAATAGTCAGCAATTCTGTATTGACATGAATTATCATTGATGTGTTCATAATTATAAATGAACTGTTTTAAATACAAAAGCTTTTCTACCTCTGGAATATATTACCTTAGCTGTATTTTGCAAAATATTCTTCAATGCTATTGAACTTCGTACTTAATTGGAGTGTCATTGATGAGTTTTTTGTAGACTGAAGCTCGTCTGGCGCAAAAACAAAATTTCAGTCCTGGCGTCTATGATGAGTTTCTTAACAACCACTGGGTCGATGCTACTGCTGGTGATGTTTTTATTCATCGACAGTATCACCAGCCCAGTAGTCACAATTATGTGTTGTCATAAATTATTATTGATATGGTCATAATTATAAATTAACTGTTAACAAGGTATCTACTATTATTGCAGAAGTTTGGTCTTTAAGGTGGTCCATATAACCAGTAATTACACTACGTTTAAAAATAACTTTCAGCGTTCATTATCATATTACTAAAAAGCAAGTATGGTTGAAGTGAATACATTTTCTAAACTTCTTTTTCTGTTTCCTCTCCATCTTTGCCACTTGTTTTCTCCTCTTTATTTCTTTAAATATCTGTATCTTAACATCTTTGGTGTGTCTTTTCATCATTTTGTCAACTATTTCTCTTTGCTTCTTTATTTGTTGTCCTTATCGTTCACCAGCCCAATAGTCAGCAATTCTGTATTGACATGAATTATCATTGATATGTTCATAATTATAAATGAACTGTTTTAAATACAAAAGCTTTTCTACCTCTGGAATATATTACCTTAGCTGTATTTTGCAAAATATTCTTCAATGCTATTGAACTTCGTACTTAATTGGAGTGTCATTGATGAGTTTTTTGTAGACGGAAGCTCGTGTGGCGCAAAAACAAAATTTCTGTCCTGGCGTCTATGATGAGTTTCTTTACAACCACTGGGTCGATGCTTCTGCTGGTGATGTTTTTATTCATCGACAGTATCAACAGCCCAGTAGTCACAATTATGTGTTGTCATAAATTATTATTGATATGGTCATAATTATAAATTAACTGTTAACAAGGTATCTACTATTATTGCAGAAGTTTGGTCTTTAAGGTGGTCCATATAACCAGTAATTACACTACGTTTAAAAATAACTTTCAGCGTTCATTATCATATTACTAAAAAGCAAGTATGGTTGAAGTGAATACCTTTTCTAAACTTCTTTTTCTGTTTCCTCTCCATCTTTGCCGCTTGTTTTCTCCTCTTTATTTCTTTAAATATCTGTATCTTAACATCTTTGGTGTGTCTTTTCATCATTTTGTCAACTATTTCTCTTTGCTTCTTTATTTGTTGTCCTTATCGTTCACCAGCCCAATAGTCAGCAATTCTGTATTGACATGAATTATCATTGATATGTTCATAATTACAAATGAACTGTTTTAAATACAAAAGCTTTTCTACCTCTGGAATATATTACCTTAGCTGTAATTTGCAAAATATTCTTCAATGCTATTGAACTTCGTACTTAATTGGAGTGTCATTGATGAGTTTTTTGTAGACGGAAGCTCGTCTGGCGCAAAAACAAAATTTCTGTCCTGGCGTCTATGATGAGTTTCTTTACAACCACTGGGTCGATGCTTCTGCTGGTGATGTTTTTATTCATCGACAGTATCACCAGCCCAGTAGTCACAATTATGTGTTGTCATAAATTATTATTGATATGGTCATAATTATAAATTAACTGTTAACAAGGTATCTACTATTATTGCAGAAGTTTGGTCTTTAAGGTGGTCCATATAACCAGTAATTACACTACGTTTAAAAATAACTTTCAGCGTTCATTATCGTATTACTAAAAAGCAAGTATGGTTGAAGTGAATACCTTTTCTAATTTCTTTTTCTGTTTCCTCTCCATCTTTGCCACTTGTTTTCTCCTCTTTATTTCTTTAAATATCTGTATCTTAACATCTTTGGTGTGTCTTTTCATCATTTTGTCAACTATTTCTCTTTGCTTCTTCATTTGTCGTCCTTATCGTCTTGTTTTTTAACTACCCTCTCCAGTTTACAATTATGCACTGGATACTATAATAAGAAATAAACTTGATATTTTATACGTGAAATGGAGCGAATACTTACAGGCTTATATAATCCTCATAAACTATCATCACTTCAACAATTATGTAAAAATAAATAAGAACACAACAACCACAAAGGAGTTTCTCCCGAGGCAGTTGCCAAAACATTTTGGTTTGAAAAAATATTGTGAGCCTTTGTCGAATCAATAACACTTAAATCTACATGTGATTTGTTGTCATCATAAACCAGACAAACAGGCAGGTCATTTGTTAATCCTTCACCATATTTTATAAAATGTTGACAATGTATTTCTGTAATATTTCATAGAGTTACCAGCCTTTTCCATTTACTGTATTTGATGTACCATTGTACAATCTTGAATTATACTATTATTTATTTTAACACCTGCAAATATAAGGTATGGAGATATTTGTGTGCCTAAGGAATTTCCTCCACCCTAATTGTGACAGTTGGAGATCTCTCTTATGTTATACCAGGAGGTTTAGTTTCTTTTGCACCAACAACATTTGGTGGCTTGGGTTGAAAATCGGCCCCTTTCACATCAATATTGTTTAGCAATGAGGTTTATAATTAAGAATATCAGTCACTAGACTTCTTTGTAGTTCTTGAAAATAGTTATTAATATTCTCTTGTAATGCATATTTTGCGCGTGATATTTTTAAAAAGTGCAAGTCCCCCAGAAAACCATGCAAAATGACCCGAGGAGGTGAAACATATTGTAACGTGTTCGCAAACCGGTGAGAACCTTTCTAACCAACCAAACCAACCACCAGACCAGACAGACACCAACAACGAACCAAAAGAATTTACGGGAAATATGAAGGCTCAGAATACATGAAATAATTAAAATTACTGCTACTGTATACTGCATATCACACAAATATAGTTTCTAGGTCGGCGCCAAGTCTTTTATGTGTGTGTGTGTGTGTGTGTAAGTCGGATGGATTTTTATATGTAATGTAATAAAGTATCAGCTCAGTCCTTACTTTGATGTTCTGAATGGAAACACAAAATAGTTTCAAGCGTATAATAACTTTTATTCACCAGACGATAATATTAAAAACAACTGGAACGTGGAATAACAGCAATATTTCTCTTAAAACAACAATCAACAATTAACAATTAACAATAGTCCGTATAGATTAGACTGCATACGGGGTATATATCTCCCAATTGATACGATATTCCCGTGCTTGCATTTCCTATCATGATTTTCTTGATAGAGGGTTACTGCTCACAAGGAAGCTATTAAACCAAGAGTTCCAAATGGTGAAGTTGAAATCATCCCTTCGTAAATTTTACGGACGCCATCACGAGTTGGTTGACCGTTATGGAATAACCGTTTCACAAATGATATCGGATATGTTCCTTACGTCGTAACTACAATCCCCTTCCCTTTCATGAATTTGACCTACCGAATTAGACTATTTACCGGATTTGTAATCACATAAGCAACACGACGGGTGCCGCATGTGGAGCAGGATCTGCTTACCCTTCCGGAGCACCTGAGATCACCCCTAGTTTTTGGTGGGGTTCGTGTTGTTTATTCTTTAGTTTTCTATGTTGTGTCATGTGTACTATTGTTTTTCTGTTTGTCTTTTTCATTTTTAGCCATGGCGTTGTCAGTTTGTTTTGGATTTGCGAGTTTGACTGTCCCTTTGGTGTCTTTCGTCCCTCTTTTAGACGGACATAAAATAATACTCTAAAATAGCTACACCAAAAATCAACATTCAGGAAACACATATTATATCAGCAACTCTCCATATAAATGCATGTAAAATACTACACAAATAAATAAGTCTCAATTTCCGTAACCCTCTTTCTATATCATGAAAATATATTGACAGCAACACTGAGTATTTAAAACAGACGGATACGTTTGCCGACTTTACGCACCTTTCACCTATTCAAAGTTGCAATTCATTATCAAACTTTATTCTCAAAACTTATAATATTTAGAAAACAAGAAAACTATTAAATTTCTGCCTCCGTTAAAAACTGGAAACTGGAACGATTATATATATGAACTGCATAAATAGTTATATATATTGCATATATATTGCAATATACAGGAACTTAAACTGCTGCTTTAGAAAAACTGTACCTTGAAAGTTATGAGACACGTAAATAAAGCTGCTAGCCGGCGGTAGGGACAAGCTGGAACTGACGTAAAATACTACGAATCTTACGCTAGTGTTGTTGTTTTGCGTGGGAGAAATTCCAAATATGGATGAAATCAATGACCTAATAAGGAAACTTCCTTATAAGGTTCATATCTTTGCACTAAACGTCTGATCAAATGACGTCATAACAGCCCAATTACTGTGAAAAGGTGCGCAACGTCGGTGCAAAAATAGTTCATAAGAACTTATTACAATAATAGGAATAAAACTCTCTTCTACATAAACCTTACATAAAATACTCTAACATTTATCCCTATTTTGAAAAACATACAAAAATATAACTACAACATGTTCAGGACAGTCTTCAAATTATACGATTTCTATTGTCACTATATTTATAATAATACTCGTGACTTCCGGTAAAAGCGAAAGTGAAAGTAACGTACAATTAACATAACCTTGCCATTGAAAGAGGAAGATATTTAAAAATGCCCAGAGATCAAAGAATTTGTGAAATCTGTAAAAGTGGCGAAATTGAAAATGAACAGCACATGTTGCTACACTGTAGCGGTTACTCCAGTATTAGAGAGTCTTTTGTATTAAAAATGTTTAATATTACAGGAAAAAGTGTAACCACATTGTGTGATAAAAATATAATAAATCTTGTACTTAATAATACATCTTATAAGGCACTAAAATTATCTTCCTCTTTCGTAACAAATTGTTTTAATGCAAGAAGTAATCTATTGTAATAGATTTTCATTATACCTTTAATCGTTTATTTACATATATATATATATAATTGTTTGTATTTTACTACCATGTATAGCAAATTGTTTATCCATTCGGTCATTACCATTTATTGTAAATGCGTTTGTGCCAATAAAATATTGTCTATTGTCTATTGTCTATTAATCAAAAGCTGCCGATCAGAAAACACACGTTTTCTGTCAATCTGGAACATACAATATTGAAATGCTTAAACAATCAATAGGTAATAATGAAATAAAATACACACATTTACTGCTTTAATAAAATAATACAAAGTAGGGTTGGAAGAACTATAGCCAAAACTATTTAGACAATATCAATAAAAATTAAGGCACTGTTATCTGTCAAAAACGTCACATTACCCCCTCCTTACAAAAAGAGGTCGCCCCGACCGCTGGTTATACACAACCAAATACGGTAACTGGTAACTATCGCTACCTGATTTCACATAGGTAATATACATACACATAGTAACTAACATTATGACTATAGCAATAATAAATCAACACTTTTTAAACATCGAAGTTGTAATATGATTCCAATATACATGATATAAAATATTATATCCACAAATTAACCCTTAATAATTTTAACAACCCATGTACATGTTAACTACAATTTTCTTTATTATTCCCTCCCCTGTTTTAAATTTAGTTTTACCGAACAATTATAAATATAATAAGTAAACATTAAGTCCATAGTGGTTTCATGATAACATATCACTACTAGAGAGTCCACTAAATATCTTCTTCATCAGGGATTGTCTATGTAGACGAGATCTTGAAATTAAAGTCGTACACATGTACAATGTACTAGTAAACAAATCAAATATAACATGTACCTAGACTTTTATTAAATACTTTCATATTTTGATAAAGTTATTACTAAAACCATTACATTTCTATAATATGAACTACACTTAAACATTTGAATTTTAAATTCTAAACTTCTGTTTTCAAAATACAATTTATAAAAACGTACCACCTATCTTTATCTTACCAAAAGTTACTAGATAATTGTAAGCTTGGCCTACAACCAACACCAATCTTGCAATTACTGGTGAGCAAGATACTGACTACACAGGAGACATATCAGAAACTAAACAGGATACAGTTGACACGAGAGACATGCCAGGAACTAAACAGGATACAGTCATTATGAGAGACATGACGAGAGCATAACAGGATACAGTCGACACGGGAGACACATGACAGGAACATAACAGGATAAGTCGACACAGGAGACATGCCAGGAACTGAACAGGATACCGACGGAACATCAACAAACCCACAATTTTTTTTTATTTCACCATTATGAGAGTAAATAGAACCTACATACTCGTACACAGCTGCAAGCAGATTTGTTTTCTGTAAAACTTGCTTACTTATATATCAATAAGTCTCAGAGGAACAAAACCATTTTTCGATTTAGCTATATATAGTACGAGCTGCAATGAGACCCTGTTAATTCACTCATACTAGGACTTACAGGTTGTATGAGAACAAGACAATCAATATATGAAACATCCTCTACAAAAGATTTAATAACGATTTCAAAATCCGCTGGAACAAAAACATTTTCAGCAACTCGGATTCTGCAAACTGATTGCTCTCAATTGACTTGCTTCCCACACGTAAAATTTCCATTTCCAAGTCTAAACTACATTAATTTTATGCTTGAAAAAAATAATATAAAAATCAAATCTTAATATTACTTGTGACTCAATATCAGCCACAGTCATCTCATGTTTTATAATTTAAAACCGATATTAAAAAAATAAATTCAGCCATTCCCAGGAGGCGTACAATAGTAACCACTGGCCATTTTTAACCGATTTGTAAATTCAGGTCTATCTGTCTCAGGAATCGGATGAAATTTCCAAGAGTTTAAAACAATAATAGTAGAAGCTGTATCGATCACACAAGAAGAAGGAATACTTGCCGCCCGAGCATATAAAAATATAAAGTATTATAAAATTTATTACATTTCTTTGTTGTTTTTATTTAATGATTGTTAAAGTGGTTATATTCATTAAAATGAGGAGGAAGTGCACAATTCGGCACTGATGTAAATTTCACTGCCACCAGCTGACAAAATCTGGTACCTGCCCCGTAGCCCCGCCGGCCCCTGCAGAAGCACGGTCGAAGTCTCACCCCTTTGATGCACAGGCCCAAGTACTCTCCCGGGTTACTGGAACCCCTCTGTGGACCCCTCAGCAGCATTAGCGCAACCCTGATCTAAGTAGGGTCCAAAGATCAGTACTACTAATCTGGTGTAGCCCCTTGTTCGATGCCGCCAGTGCGCGATTACTCCGCCCCTGCACCTGCCTAGGCTGTGAAGGCGGATATAGAATATCCACAGAGTCCGAACCATCTAGCTCTACCCTAAACTCCTCGCTCAATTTCTCAAACTGCTCAAGTAATTCTGCATATTTCCACTTAATTTCTCACCGCCATCTCCCTTATTTGTCTCCCCTGTAATCTCATGAGAGGGGTTGAGTTCCAGTCGTCCCTACCACCAGCACCGATATAAATTTAAAGCCGCTGAAGTGTTCTGTCTGTCATCTCTCTACTGATATACCACTGCCCTCTCACCAATATGAATCACAAAAATAAAACAATATTTCTATAGAAGATCTTTTAATTCTACTTTGAAACTGAAGAATCCTGTCGACGACGCCAAATGTAACGTGTTCGCAAACCGGTGAGAACCTTTCTAACCAACCAAACCAACCACCAGACCAGACAGACACCAACAACGAACCAAAAGAATTTACGGGAAATATGAAGGCTCAGAATACATGAAATAATTACTAATACTGCTACTGTATACTGCATATCACACAAATATAGTTTCTAGGTCGGCGCCAAGTCTTTTATGTGTGTGTGTGTGTGTAAGTCGGATGGATTTGTATATGTAATGTAATAAAGTATCAGCTTAGTCCTTAGTTTGATGTTCTGAATGGAAACTCAAAATAGTTTCAAGCGTATAATAACTTTTATTCACCAGACGATAATATTAAAAACAACTGGAACGTGGAATAACAGCAATATTTCTCTTAAAACAACAATCAACAATTAACAATTAACAATAGTCCGTATAGATTAGACGGACATAAAATAATACTCTAAAATAGCTACACCAAAAATCAACATTCAGGAAACACATATTATATCAGCAACTCTCCATATAAATACATGTAAAATACTACACAAATAAATAAGTCTCAATTTCCGTAACCCTCTTTCTATATCATGAAAATATATTAACAGCAACACTGAGTATTTAAAACAGACGGATACGTTTGCCGACTTTACGCACCTTTCACCTATTCAAAGTTGCAATTCATTATCAAACTTTATTCTCAAAACTTATAATATTTAGAAAACAAGAAAACTATTAAATTTCTGCCTCCGTTAAAAACTGGAAACTGGAACGATTATATATATGAACTGCATAAATAGTTATATATCTTGCATATATATTGCAATATACAGGAACTTAAACTGCTGCTTTAGAAAAACTGTACCTTGAAAGTTATGAGACACGTAAATAAAGCTGCTAGCCGGCGGTAGGGACAAGCTGGAACTGACGTAAAATACTACGAATCTTACGCTAGTGTTGTTGTTTTGCGTGGGAGAAATTCCAAATATGGATGAAATCAATGACCTAATAAGGAAACTTCCTTATAAGGTTCATATCTTTGCACTAAACGTCTGATCAAATGACGTCATAACAGCCCAATTACTGTGAAAAGGTGCGCAACGTCGGTGCAAAAATAGTTCATAAGAACTTATTACAATAATAGGAATAAAACTCTCTTCTACATAAACCTTACATATATAAAATACTCTAACATTTATCCCTATTTTGAAAAACATACAAAAATATAACTACAACATGTTCAGGACAGTCTTCAAATTATACGATTTCTAGTGTCACTATATTTATAATAATACTCGTGACTTCCGGTAAAAGCGAAAGTGAAAGTAACGTACAATTAATCAAAAGCTGCCGATCAGAAAACACACGTTTTCTGTCAATCTGGAACATACAATATTAAAACGATTAAACCATGAATAGGTAATAATGAAATAAAATACACACATTTACTGCTTTAATAAAATAATACAAAGTAGGGTTGGAAGAACTATAGCCAAAACTATTTAGACAATATCAATAAAAATTAAGGCACTGTTATCTGTCAAAAACGTCACAATATTATGTCATTCTACATATAGTCCAGTCAATCTAGCATAAATTTGACCCTAACCCGAAAGTAATTGCAACAGATGATTTTCAAGTTTTAATCTTTAGCATTATACCCTAAATATACACAGAAAAAAGCCCCATAAAATCTAACTTGAGGAAGACTAAAAAAATAACCATTTAAAATTCCTATTGAGATTTGCATTGAAAAGAGAGATAACTCTTGCAAAAAAAAAGGCAGAAATATCAATAAAAATGATACATAATTATAACTTTACCGCTTCTATTCATCAAATGTATTGATTCTTGATTTTTAGCGGTCTTTAGAGTATAACAAACAACTCTAAAGGTGTTTTCATATCTTTTATCAAGCTATAATCTAGATTTCGTAATTCATTATTTGACCATTTATTGAAATTCTACATTTGAAAATGCCTGTACCAAGTCAGGAATATGACAGTTCTTGTCCATTCGTTTTTGATGCGTTTAGTTATTTGATTTTGCCATGTGATTATGGACTTTCCGAATTGATTTTCCTCTAAGTTCAGTATTTTTGTGATTTTACTTTTAACCACATGTCGAGGTAAAGAATCTCAAATTTAATAAAAATAGTTAAGCATGTATTCTTCTTTTTGTGGTTTAAAGTTCTTTAGATAAGTGAGTTGCTGAAAAAATATAATATACAGATATAAACAAAACCAAATTTTCACATTATTTTTTCAAAATGGTCACAAAGCTTCAAATTTGCAATTTCTTTAATGAAAAAGGCACGAAAAAAGTAAAACTACCCATAACACTTCGGTTTGTACATTTCAAGAGCAGAAGAATATAATTTAGTCAAATACAAACATATAACCCCATCAAAGTATCATACCTTCAATAAATTTGAAGAAAAACAACCAAAAACTGACAAAAAAAGACTCATTTTTGCAAGAGTTATCTCCCCTTCCAATGTTAATTTCCATAGGAAAAAATGCTGATTTTCAGTTTTCCTCAAGTGAGATTTTATGACACTTTTTTCTGTGTATATAAAAGGCATTATGCTATAGATTAGAACTAAAATATTTTCTGTTGCAATTAGTTTGAGGTTAAATCTTAGTTTGACTGGACTAATAGGCAAATAGCCAAATAAGGCAACAGTAGTATACCGCTGTTCGAAATTCATAAATCGATAGAGAAAAAAACCAATCCGAGTTACATACAAAAATAGAGATATTTCAAAAAGACCTACATTTAATGAATCATACCATCAATATTTTTATTCTTCTTATCTTGAACAAAATTCTGTCGAATGAATTTCAAAACATCTATATAAAGGCACTTTGCTCATAGAGCTAAAATGGCATATATGAAACAAACGTATCTCTATAAATGATGGAAATAAATCAAAATCAAAAGACTTTTTATAAACCTTTACTTAAGTCTTATAACATGTAAAAATAGTTATCAAAGGTACTAGGATTATAATTTAGTACGCCAGACGCGCGTTTCGTCTACATTAGACTCATCAGTGACGCTCGATATATCTAAAATGACATATATGAAACAAACGTATCTCTATAAATGATGGAAATAAGTCAAAATCAAAAGATTTTTTATAAACCTTTACTTTAGTCCAATAAAAGAGGGTCAAAAGATACCAAAGGGACAGGCAGTCAAACTCATAAATCGAAAATAAACTGACAACGCCATGACTAAAAATAAACAATAGTATACATGACACAACATAGAAAACTAAAGAATAAGCAACACGACCCCCCCCCCCCCCCCAAAAAAAAAACAAACAATCCCAACCCCATAACAAACTAGGGTGATATCAGGTGCTACAGTAGGGTAAGCAGATCCTGCTCCACATGTGGCACCCGTCGTGTTGCTTATGTGATAACAAATCTGCTAAATAGTCTAATTCGGTAGGTCAACTTCGTGAAACATATAAAAATCCATCCTCGGCAAATTATCATGAGATAAAAGATTTTTTTACCATATTTGGCTGCATGTGTACTTTAACGATTTTTATCAAATTGACATTATAAGCTGTGTAATCCGTACATTGCATATAAATCAATCATGTTATTCTTTTAAATTGCCGATATGTAAGATTTCTTGTTAAAAAAGGAGGATGTAGTTGGTTTAATAAAAGTTTCTTGAACATTTAGATGAAAAAAGAAGGGGCGATTAGGTCATTATTTTTCATAAATATGAACTTTTGAATATAGATATCATTCTTGATATGTTTAGTTGAGGTAATGAAATATAAAAAAAAAATGGACAGACAAATATATAGTACATTTGAGAATAAACTATAAAATTTATGATACTATTTGTTGATATTACATTATAATAAAATATTTCATGTTCATAATTTCTCGTTTTTTTTCTTCATGTGGATAAACTCCCAAACAGGTCCAAGTACACAGTTATTTCGTAGTGCATTCCTTTTAGACAATAAATGGAAATAAAAAAATTCCACCAGCACTTTCTCAATAATATTTTTACAGTGTATTGACTACATTTTGGACAAATTATATCAAAAATATAGAAAACTTCAACGGCCCTAACTCAAAATATGGACAATTTCATGTTAAGGGAGTCTTGAAATATCTTGACAGCTTCCGAAGTACTTATTTTTAGCCTTTTTCAGCTTGACCAAATCACTGCTTTACTTTAAAATTCAAGACCCAACTTTTTTTACAGTGTAATTTTATCCCCTACTTGCTATTTGGGGCATAAAACATGAAGAAATACATTGGGAAGAGGTTTAAAAAAAATATGCAAGTAACACTGTCCACACTATGGACTAAAAAAATCAAAGGACGATAACTGTGTAATCGGACCAACATGGTTGAAATAATGCTTTTTTGAACACATTTAATATTTGAAAAATTAGAATTTAATAAAAAAAATCAACTCTTCTAATTTTGACTTAAAAATCTCTGTGATTGGTCAATATATTAAAAAAATATCATGGTTCACATTTTGCTCTTACCTAACAATTATTCTTTAGCAGGAATCAATAAAATTTGAAACACTAAATATCAGCAAGACAGAAGTGGGCCCTAGAGCACCCCCCTCTTTTGATGCAAATTTTAGTAAAAAATTAACAAAGAAAGGAAGACATCATGTTATGGTGTGAAAGTCTTTGAAACAGGATTATTAAATAAAAAGGGGTCTTTAATTAATTCTAAAATTAAAATTATTAAATAAGGGTGTACTGTTAACAAGTCACCCAAATTACAAACTTATTTCGTTTGGGGTGTTTTGAGACATTGTATTATGCTGTATCGTAGTTATTTTTCACATATGACAGATCATAGGATCTACAATTAATCTTTTACTGTCTATATAAATGTAGTTTATACTCGAGTTTATATAGCATTGACATCGATATTATAATAAAAACTGACAAACTAAAGTTCGAATATCCCATGCCCTCACATTATCAATTTGTCACTGGGCAAACAAAATCTGACCAAATTAACAGCCGTGCATACTACATCTACAAAATTTTCCCCAAATCATTATATGCACTAATTTTGCTTCTATAATTGAAACACCTTCATAAAGTTTTTCATCTTGTTCCACGTTTTCTTTAATTTCTCCCAATTCAATAGACTGAATTATAAACAGCAGTATTATCAATAATAGAATTAGAACATTTAGATCCTGATTTTAATTTAGTCACTAGTGCTGCAAATTAACCTTTAATTTGAGTACGATTCAGCCATTCGTCCATCTTAAACATCCTTCTCCATTTTCATAACATGATTTTCTGAGAACATATGACAGAAAAAAATAATTTTGGGGGTGTCCCAGTTTTTCTCACAGTCAAAACATATCTCATTTTTAAATATGATTTAACTTTTGGTGAAAAGCGAATATTTTTTCTTTTGCCTTTAAGAGCCCATCCCTTATTCATCACAGTACTACTTGTATCTGACTGTTTAGCTGCACTCGCTGTTTGAATCAAATTTATTTGTGTATCCTAAACAGATTCAGACCTAGAAGCATAAACTCATCATAGATACCAGGACTAAATTATATACAGTATCTAATCTAGATTTGTTTGTTCTACATGAATGATTGCCAACAAGAATATGCTTTTCAATATTTGTTGCTGTACCAAAAGTTTTATTACGGGAAAGATTGAGACAACAGAAAAAGTTTACATTTTGACTGTCGGATGCATAGTTTTTTTTCATTTTCTAGAATAGTTTATGGTGTATTTGCTTAGTGTTGTTCACATGCACTTGTCTCGGTAAAAAATTCCTATATACCTTAATATAACACCATGTACTTAACTTGCATTTTAGAAAAATGTCAGGCGGTGACAAATTCCGTTATATGCCGCTTTCTAGGCTGTCAACCCCACTAAAACTTGTTATATCGTAAATCTAAATTGATTATCTTTACAATGGTGTATAACATGCCTACATTTGTTGTACTTATTATTAGTATTAATATTAGACTGTTGTACCCATATTTTGACAATTTTGCCTTTTACGTCTGTTTTGTTCACACATCGTTGTAAACATGACAGAATTTGATGAGACTGACATACACGTGAGAGGTTAAGAGCTATAAAACCTGGTTCAATCCACCATTTTCAAAATTTGAAAATGCCAGTGCTGAGTCAGAAATATGACAGTTGTTATCCACCAGTCTTGATTCTAGATCTGTCATACATGTCTGAAGCGTATCTGAAAATTGTAATGATTGTAATTGAGAGTTTATGTTCAATCACGTTAAAAAAAAATAGAGAAAGGGGCACGTTTATAAGCCTAAATGTATACCCGGAAAAAATAATCCTGATGTAAGCCGTCTCTCCCGTTTGTAAAGTTTTATGTCCGTCGGAAAGAATCTTTAATACAAGAATAATTTTAACTGACACAAATTATTCTATGTTGTCATATATAAGTGAAAACCCTTACAAAAACATATTTTATTCATATTATCGGAATATTCGCACTCGTTCTTCCCGTGAAAAAAACTTGTTTTCATTGACTCGGTCCCTTTGTGTGTGTTGTTTTTTTGCTCTTCACTAATTAAAATAATCGATCGTCTTTCCTGCATAAAAACTTTCCCGTTGGTGCCGAAACTAGAAATCGCTGAAAACTGAGTAATAAGAAAAAATATCTGAATAAAAAACTTTTAAAATTTGTACCTGAAGTGCAGGTAAAAGTACAGAATAGGAGGGGAATCTCTAGCTGGCATCCTGTTTGGTCCAGATGCATCTCCGTGAAATGGCGTGTCTTGCTCTGCCTCTGGTAGCAATACACAGTTAGGAAAAAAACTTAAAATTGACACTCATGATTTTTAAACACCCTCTTCACCCTCCTGTCTAACAAAGAAGGCTTTATATGTGTGTTATGCATGAATATACTTTTAGAAAGAGAATCTTCCATAGATTTGATTTCTAATGGTCATAAGGGTGAAATATTATCCCTTTTGGGTATAACCATGGCAACAATCTGCATTTCTTAGATACAAAATATAGCAAAAAAGGGGTGTGAACATGTCACAAGTCTCCAAAATTTGGTCTAAAGGAAAATTTCAATCAATTAGAGTGATACTTTTCCTGAATCCATAGGTTTATATCTATCAAGTGGTCCAAAGAAAAAATCATATGCATTTCTGCTCGTTTTTCCATAAAATTGAATTGAAAAGATCGAGCGCAAAATCTTTGTTGATAAACACTAAGAAGGCTATATTATTCTTAAATTTTCTAAAAATCAATTTTATTGTACAAAAACTTTCATATTTAAAAAATTCACATGGGCCATAATGCGAAACTAAACATCTAACTGTGTTTTGCTACCTATGGTGGAAACACAAGGAACCAAATTGGCTGATCTCCCGGTGCGGCCATTTTTGACAGCGTCGATTACCGTAGGTTTGTCTGTGACGTTAAACCAAATTCAAAAATTGGGATGGGCCGATCTTTGGCACTCAAAGGAAGCATAACAAAATCGGCCAAATCGGCCCTATGCCACATAGGAGGTTAAACTGAAGTGGTGACTAGCTATAAAATAAAAACGAATACATTACAAAATCACAGCCGTGTAAGCCATAGTCAATGCAACGCCCAAAGTGACATCACATTAAAATTTCTAAAACGCGTTCCGAAAATTAAGAAAGAAATTGGAGATTTGTATGAAAGAGGACGAAAGATACCAAAGGGACAGTCAAACTCATAAATCTAAAATAAACTGACAACGCCATGGCTAAAAATGAAAAAGACAGACAGACAAATAAAAGTACATATGACACAACATAGAAAACTAAAGAATAAACAACACGAACCCCACTGACTTATCTACAGTGAAAATTATAATACTAATTAATATTTAATTGTAGTAGTTATTAGATAATTTGTGGGTGTTTTTTTCTGATCAAACTGCAAACCAAATATATCAAATCTACCAAATGAACTAGATGAGTAGTTATCCCCAACTTTTATTATTACTAGAACACACCCGTGATATCGCGGGTCCGTGACTTAATTAAAGTATATAACTATGCGCCTTATTTTAGTAATAGTATCAGTATTGTGATCTGATAAAGTCATGCCGATTGTAAGATGCACAGTTTTCTCTGCTTTCAAATCTTTCTGTTTGAACCCGTCGAACTGGAACTTATCAATTATTGGTTATATTAATTATTTGGAAAAACAAAAGGGCCTGGAATGGAGTATTTTTTAATTAACAGCACTGTCCTATATTAGATATAAATAAAGTTGAATTCTTTGATTAGCTGTTTTACGTCATGCCCGCTGACAAATTGAAAACTGTACCTATACGCCTTATTTTTAGTCCAGATTTTTAGTATTCGTATTGTACTGACTAAAATACTACAATAGGTAACAATTTGACAATTTAGTAGTGTCAACCCTGTGATTATGACCCGTGTATATAGCAAATAAATCCTGAATACCCCGTTTGGTGGTGCGCCTGTCAGATGCGGAACGTACAGATAAGGTAATAGGTAACAGGTGAATATACTATTGGTATCGGTATCGGACACGACCTAGAACACACCCGTGATATCGCGGGTCCGTGACTGAATTAAAGTATATAACTATGCACGTAACCCGTATTTTAGTATCGGTATTGTCATCTGATAAAGTCGTGCTGATTATAAGATACACAGTTTTCTCTGCTTTCAAATCTTTCTGTTTGAACCCGTCGACCTGAAACTTATCAATTATTGGTAATATTCAGTTCCTGGAATTGAGTATTTTTTAATCACCAGCATTGTCCAATAAAGTTGAATTCTTTGATTCGCTTTTTTTACGTCATGCCCGCTAACAAATTGAAAACTGTACCTATACGCCTTATTTTAAGTCCAGATTTTTAGTATTCGTATTGTTATAGAGAGTCTTACTGATTAAAATACTACAATCATATATAGGGAACAATTTGACAATTGTTTAATTTAGTAGTGTCAACCCTGTCATTATGACCCGTATATATAGCAAAATCAAATACACCGTTTGGTGGTGCGCCTGTCAGATGCGGAACGTACAGATAAGGTAGCAATAAACAGTAAGGAAAAAATATTAAAATTTGCCCTTATAAATTTTACCATCCCCTTTTCATTGCTTTCTTGCAATATCAAGCTTATTGTTTATGTCATATATGGGCATATGTATGTAATCAGAATCTTCCATAGATTTTATATCCAGTATATAAAATGGTAAAATATAATTTCTTTTGGGTGTATCCATGGCAACAATCTGCATTTATTTGTTATAAAATATTGCAAAAAGGGGGGAAAAGATGTCACATATTTCCCCAAAATTTGGATAAAAGTAGAATTTCAATCGCTTGAAGTCATACCTTTTCTGAAACTTTGTACATATATCATTCAGCAAATCCAATGAAAATCATATGTCTTTCATCTCATTTTTTTGTAAAATTGCGTCAAAAACTTCGTGTAGAAAAAAAGTGTTTGTAAACATTACATTAATTTCTGGACCGATGGCCGGTAGATTGTCAAACAGAAAAAATAATCTTGATGCTTGCTCTTATAAACCATCTTTGAAGGCTAGATTATTTTATTATTACAGTTACGGATATCAGTCGATTTTTTGAAATGATGATTTCTCTATTTAGCGGTTGTACTATGAAAAGAAGCTTTGTATTTCACTTTCAAACTTAGTTATACTTTAGATAAGACACGAAATGCCTAAGAATAATACAGCTTTTTTACAGAATTGGCAAGAGAAATATTGACCAGAAACATCGTCCGCCATCTTTGGGTATACGTAATTGCAGTTACGGAGATCACATTTAACAACATTCAGAATAACTGAAATATTGCTTAATATGTCTATGTGAAAAAAAATAACAAATGACATTAATCAATTATGTAATGTGGTGACTGGTTTGAAAAGTTATTTTGTTAAATTTGTTTTAAAAATCATTTTTATTTGGAAAAGCTGTGATTATATGACTGATTTTAACAATGTTTAATATAATGAAAATTTATATTCAGAGATTATTCCTGGATAATAGGGGGCTCTTTGCCACAAACAAATTAATTCCAGATTTCCGGGATAAGTTTAAACACTTTTATATTGAAACCACCAAGGGGGCTAATGACGAGAAGTGGGAGAAATTGGCGGGGATTGACACTCGTCGCATTATTAAAAGATTGGAAGTTTTGGGTAAGAATAGCTAAGTTATTAAACAAAATATGAAGGAGTATATTGTTACGCTCTGGCCCTTGGCCTTATTTCATAAACTTAAACGTGTATTTTTCATCGTGTGTAATTTGTGGCCTCCGTTCCACACTTCTCCATGCAGATGTTCCCGAGTACGCCTCGTATGGTATGTTTATGAGAGAAGTGGTTTACCTGTACTTAATTCCTATCTCATGATTCTATTTAATCAATGTGTTATCTTCATTTAACGGTGCAATCCGAAATTTGTCTCAGTTTATCGTTACTTTCACTATTCGGCACCTTTCCTCATGTTTTGTTTTTCTTGTGTACTACGTCATATTTGTGGGCGGGGCCAAAGTATAAATAGCAAGGTTTGTGGGCACCGAGTAGGATTTTTCACCTCAATGCAGAACGATCGCAGAACTTAACTTGCAATCGAAATTATATTGCACCAAGCAAATTATATTTAAACTTATGCAGTGACTTGACGCAAAAACATTTAAGATTTAACCAGAGATTGGTAATTGTTTATTCTGAAACTTTGTAAAGAGAATTCAATTCATTGTTTAGAGAATATCATAAAACCTGAGTCTGCCGTTTTGCACCAAGTAGCGTACTCGGTGTTTACATTTTGGCTAGCACCAAGCAGATTTGCTCGGTGCTGCACCAAGTGGAATTACTTGGTGAAAAGTATTTTTCTTTAATAGAAAGCTTTTAGATATTTAAATATTAGTCTTTTATAATCTTATGCAATCTTTAATTTTAAATTAATAAGGAGTTGTGGTTTGATTGCATATGGGACAATTATCGTAAACATCGAGTGTCTATGTGAAGTAAATTTTAGCAATAAAAGGTCCCTTTACAACCTTTAACAATGAGCAAAACACATAATGTATAGTAAGTTATAAAATGCTATATTGAAGAAAAAAACTGTAAATGATAAACAGATTATAAAGGAATAAATGGAATGAAAAGATTTTGAAAAACTTTGTTTTCTCAGACTAAAGTATCAATCCATCCACATTCAACAGTGTGAATACTTCATAAACAGGTCATAAACCGTCAGAGAAAAGCATGATGATAAAAAATTGGGACATAATATCCCCTTTTGTATAAAAATTATACAAGCAATTTGAAACAAACCCATTCAACTTTAAACCAAAGCAATGAAGAGAAAACTAGCTGATGAATTGGTATAGACACTTAAAAAACTGTTCAGGTAGTAATAATGAGCAAATAGTTATCAAAGGTACCAGATATCATTTATATGGTCATTTAAAAAAAATCCTGTTACAAAAACTAAGGATTATCTTATTTTGGCACAACTTTTTGGAATTTTGGGTCACCAATGCTCTTTATCCTTGAACTGGTTTGGCGTTATAACTATTTTGATCTGAGGGTCACTGAAGAGTCTTATGAAGCCGAAACGCGCGTCTGGTGTATTAAATTATAATCCTGGTACTTTGATAACTATTTAATCATTTTTACAACCTGGAATTTACCAGGTCAACTAATGAAGGAAATCAACTACTAATGAATATATTAAACGTAATTTAACCGCAACAGAAAATATTACTGACTTTGTGAACATTAATAGGAACTACACATATTGTAACATGTGTATCTTTTAACTTTTTCCATTTTGTTTGTTAAGTGCCCCCTTACCACTTGTGTACCAAACTCGTTTTTACTTGATAAAATATTTTTTAAAGATCGTTAGGTGTCTGGCACAAACATTTACATACTTGAAATTATATTTTAACCCATTGTAAGTCCTGAAAGTGTCCTGAGTAAGGAAATATTTAAAGATTTTTATATCGGTCAACACCATGTTTGTCGTTTCTCTGGGAAGAGCCATTTTACTGATCATGTAGGAAATATTTTTGTTGTTGTCATTAAATACCAACAATATATAAAGTAGTCTTTAAGAGTGAGAAATAAGTCATTACATCAATAACTTTATTAATGCTTTATTGTTTATAACTGTAAAAGAATAGTTTATAGGAATTATATTGTCAACCAGTTTACCGCTGGAATTATATGTAAGTACTCCCAGCGTCTGCTACTACTATACACTGCTAGAACTTAGAAAAAGGTCTAGTTACAAAGTTTTAAGCTTCTATCTTAAAAGTTCAATATAGGAAAAGTTAGGAATATGTCCCCTCCATATGATAATAAATGGGCAGGCATTATATAAATGTCTTAATGTGCAGGTTTTCCTGTCAGTCTTGACACGGTTCTCATTAGCCCTCATGTATACCTGGCTAGATTCCTTATTTACGATTGGCTTTTAGGGATCTACAAATAGTATTAATATGGCTCTGCTCAGTAAAATGGGGGATAAATTTTTAGGTCAAGTCTAACTAGTAAGCTTAAGCAACTTCTTGCATGTTTATCATTACCATATCAATTCAAAACATAATAGCCAAAAAGGTTAATATACTTAATTTCTTATAAGATGAAGTATTTTTAGGGAAAAGAAAATGTAGCGGCAGTTATCCCACATCTAACTGAGTGGCCTAAATGTCCCGAAAATGATTACCAACTAAGGCGTCAGATAGAGATGTTGAAGAGAGAGTTGTTAGACATGCATTGGTTGACAGTTTGAAGTCCAACAATCGTGAGATATGTACTTATAACAATCATACACGAAAGGGTCATTGTGAAATATCTCTATGATTGCCATGTTTTTATACCGACCTGCATACCTAACTAAAGTTTTACGCTCATTTGACTGTTTGAGATGTACAAGTACGCAACCACAGATGGTCATTGTACTGACTTTTAATCCGACGCATAAGGTACACAGTGTCACCCTCTCTACAGTAACATGTTACAACGTCTGTATGTTGTTTAAACCATGCATTAATATGTTTTCAAAATATATTCAATTTAAAGTTGTGGATCAAGTTCTTCTATTTAAATTCATTTGAAAAAATTAATACAATATTTTCTTTTATTATTTTGTATTTTAACTAAAACCTTTCAAAACTTAAAAATTTACACACCATGTATTAACAAAATCTCCTCAATTAAACCATACTAAAATGACGGGGAAAAAAGAAAATAATAAAAAAAAAATTAGTTCCACATAAGGTAGGAGAGTTAAGAGGATTGGTTGAATCTTTGACTTAGTCTAATTCTTTTTCCTCTATGTAGGAAGAAATCTACAGGTATTAATAAAGTAAACAGATTTCATAATATAATTTGTTCTTTGTTCTAAGTAGAGATGCTGAAGATAGAGTTGTTTGACATACCTGGTATAAGGGATGTCTTGGTTTACAGATTGAAGACCCTCAATCTGAAGGTAGGAGAAGACAGTATTCCTTTAGAGTTAAGAGGATGGTTGAATCTTTGGCTTATACTTTTTCATATATGTAGTAAGAGATCTACAGGTATATATAAAGTAGACAGATTTCATAATATGATATGTTCTTATTTGAGGTCACAAAGATGACTGAGACTGAGAAGAATACCATGCATGTTAGGGTAGAGAGATGTTGACAGGATTAAAAATCTGAAGAAATCAAAGTAGACTAGTCAGATCGAGATGTTGAAGAGAGTTGTTTGATATGCCTGGTAGCAGTGATGTCTTGGTTGACAGTTGAAGTCCCTCAATCTGAAGGTAGGAGAAGACAGTATTCCTTTAGAATTAAGAGAATTTGTTGAATATTTGGCTGATGCTTTTTCCTCTATGAAGGAAGAACATCAGAAATTAGTGACCAAGAACCAGCAGATGGGAGAAGAGTAAAGACAGCAGAGAGATGAGGCAATCACCACCCTGCACCAGAGGAGTTAATGAAAAGAGCAGACAAACGAAGGCAATAAGGCCATTGAAGGACCACTACAAGGAAATGACTGAAAAAGCGAGACCAAAGACGGGTATGCATTATGAAATATGCAAAAGTACCATATAACAATTTATTGTAAACAATGTTCTTCTTTTATGGCAAAAAAGGTCAACTCATCTAAATTGGTAATAATCAAAATATAAATAATTTTTTTTTTATTAATGGAATCAGTAAAATTGGTGTGTACCTATTGCTGACGTAATAAAAAGACTTAAGAATGACACAAAATGTTTGTATCACATGATTAAATAAGTTTGTCAAAGTACCAAACACAAAAGTAAAAATGTATTATAAAGGACAAAAACAATCAATTTGGACCTGAAGAAGTCAACATAATCTTGCAATTTTTAAACTGTGTATACTATAAAATTTGTCAATAACATTTAAAAAGTTATATTCCTTCATTGAATGTATATTAATTGTATAAAATATATTAATTCAAATTTTAATGCTCAAATAGAAAAAAAATGCAGAATATACTCTAATTACTTATGAAGAAACCAAACAGCAACAGCAGGTACTGTAGGGCGAGGGTCAGTTGAGAGAGTTCAGGACATGTCAAACACCATCACAGAACTGCAGCGGGAAAAGTTGAACCTTATTGATACTAGTTTCCATTAAAGGTAATAGAATTTATTATCTTATTTCATAATGCTGCAGGATTTTATTATCTACTTAATGATCTTCTGTCATTAGCAGAGGAACAAAAAAACAGATAATACTCTTTTCAGCAGTAGACGCTGATTTCTGTGTTTTATCTTTTAAAGCCGTAGCCAGAGCACTAGGTATGCACTAGGTATAGTATCTAAAACTGTCTGGACCAATGTGGAGATTCATGGAGAAGAATGGACATGTGAAAAGTAAAATCACAAAAATACTGAACTCCGAGGAAAATTCAAAACGGGAAGTCCCTATTCAAATAACAAAATCAAAAGCTCGAACACATCAAAAGAATGGATAACAACTGTATTAGTCCTGACTTGGTACATGCACTTTGTCGTGTAAAAAATGGAAGACTGAACCTGGTTTAATAGCAAGCTTAACCTCGCACTGACAACGACGTGTGAACTAAACAAACAGTAAAAAATAGGGGTACAGCCGTCAACATTGTGTTATAATCTTAAACACTAAAAAAATAAATAATAAGTAACAAAGAAGCACAAAAATGGCTTTCATAGTTAACACTAAAAAAATAAATAATAAGTAACAAAGAAGCACAAAAATGGCTTTCATAGTTATAAACAGAGTAATTTGCAAACAACCTGTCTAAAGCCTCGGTCACACCTGAACAGATGCCTAACGGATAACTTCGGATAATTTCTTTACGTTCGTTCTAAAGCCTCGGTCACACCTTAACGGAAAACTTCTTTTCAATCTGTTCATGTCCGTTAACCGTCCGTTCTTATCCGTTGCATGTACGTTTTGTCCGTCGACATTCGTTCTGTCCGGTGGAAAATTTTGAGCATGTTCAAAACTTTGAACGGACGTCTAACGGATGAAAAGTCCGTTGAACGTCCGGTAGGCGTCCGTTATGTACGGTGCTCGTCTGTTTTGTTTCCGTTATACATCCGTTGGAGGGCTGGCAGATAAATTCAAAACGGACTTATAACGGATAAAACAGATGTTGAACTAATATGAAACGGGACTTCTACCGGCCGTATAACGAATAAAACGGATGATGAACAAATCTTAAACGGGTTAATGCCAACTGAAAATTTCGAGTCAGAAATGCCAACTAGATTGTTTAAGGTTCGTGCTTTCTTATTATTCATAATCGATCTTAGAGAAAGGATACCTCTTCATAATCCAGCAGCTCTTATTCAGACCAGACACTGCCTTTTGGTGGCATTTTGAAGAACAAACCAAATAAAGGCAACGGTAGTATACCGCTGTTCAAACTCATAAATCCATGGACAAAAAAACAAAATCGGGGTAACAAACTAAAACTGAGGGAAACGCATTAAATATAAGAGGAGAACAACGACACAACACACAGACCAAGCATCAGACAAAATCCCACGAGAATAACAAATATAACATCAAAACCAAATACATGAATTTGGGATAGACAAGTACCGTGACACGTGTTATCGCAATGTGAATTTACACTTAAAAAAAAGAGAAAACAAACGACGCAACGTTAAAATGTAACACACAAAGAAACGAACTATAATATAACAACAGCAATATTCCTGACTTGGTACAGGACATTTTTTAAAGAAAAAATTGGTGGGTTGAAAATGACAACTCAACACCACAGGACTACAATATAAATAAATCGGAGACACAATTGACAAAGAAACACACGAACAACAGCCAACAAAAGGTAACAAGTTCAAAATTTTAATACGCCAGAAGTGCATTTTGTCCACACAAAATCTACTAGTGATGCACAGATACAAAAGTTTGAAAGCCGAAACAAGCACAAAGTCGAACAGCATCGAGGACCAAAAAATCAAAAAAGTTGTGCCAAAAACGGCCAGGGTTTTCTGTTAGTTACCAGAACATCCCTATTATTTAGAATAATTTATACTTTTGCAAACAGTAAATTTATAAAATTATATACAAAAGATGTACATGATAAGACTGAAGTATTAACTAATTACAGGAAACCACTGAAATACATTACATAACCAGACATTTGTAACACAAAATGTAGACACATCCGAATAAGTTTAAACCTCAACGCCAAGTGACGTCATATTTGAAATTCAAAACCAGTTACACAGAAACATTTTTAATATTTTTGCGATCTATATGTACATGTATTGTTATTGTCGCCTTTAATTTTTCCGTATATCTTGTTCATCCGTTTTATGCGGTACGCTTTCGTTAGGTGTCCGTTTTGTGTGGTACTCGTTTGTTGGATGTACGTTCGACATCCGTTCTGTCCGGTAAGTTTCCGTTTCTCGTACGTTACATATCCGGTGTGTGTTAGTTATGCATTCGTTTTATTTAGTCAGTACATCAACGGACAACTTTTATTTTCATCCGTTAGGCGTCCGTTCGTGCTATCCGGTGAGGTGTGAATAAACTAATCATAGATACCAGGATTAAATTTTGTATAAACGTCAGACGCGTATGACCGAGGTTTAACCGAGGTAGTGGTTAATTTAAAATTTTGTGTGCTCCTAATTGTGAAGCAAGCGACGACGATTTTACCATATGCCTGAGAAGAGGCGATCGTAGTTTTTGTTCACAACTGTTCACCTTAAAATGGTAGTTTAGAGATATTTTCATCATTTCTATAGCCTCTGTGTAAGTTTTAAATAGTCTTTTACTACGGAGGTTCTAACGTGTGGCAAAGTAAGCTTTGTGTAGTCCTCGAGATAAAATGGTTGAAACAGGGGCGTAATTTCAGACTGGCAAAGAAAGCTTTCCAAACTCAGAAAACAAAAGATAAAATAGTTTGAGTTGTAAGAGTTAATAGAATATTATCAAATCCTTGAAATGTATACAAGTAAACAGATGTATGTTCTGGTTTATATTATATAATGAACATCTATAAATATATCTAAAAAAAACTTTATGTATTTACATATGAAAGAGTAAAGTACAACTGTGATGTGTCCTACTATATGTACTGTGGATATGGGCTCACATCTCATATTCCTACCCCCCCCCCCCCCCCCAAAAAAAAACACCTTTTTTTAAATATGTCAAAGATTATTCTGGTGTACCTAATTTTCTCCTTATATGACATCTTTAATTATTTGTTGTTGCACCGCTCTGATTATGATATAAGGAAGTCATAAGCTTATAAAAGTGCAGAGAAGTAGCACTTATTTTACGATGGTCATGTCCGGAAAATAAAAGTCAGTTACTAAAACCATTACAGCTTATTTTGAGTTTGAAATGTGAAACAAACAGAAAGGGCATATACGTTGAATGCGAGAATACATCATACTAGTGCCAGTTAGTTGTGTAGAGAGAATTCTATGTCATGTTAAAGGAGCTTACTGTGAATATTCAAGAAGGAGGGGCGAAAGATACCAAAGGGACAGTCAAAGTCATAGATCGAAAATAAATTGACAACGACATGGTTAAAAAAGAAAAACTTACAACTAATAGTACACATGACACAACATAGAAAACTAAAGCCTAAGCAACATGAACCTCACCAAAAACTTGAAGTGATCACGGGTGCTCCGGAAGAGTAATCAGATCCTGCTCCTGCTTTAAGAAATTATTATTTAGTGCAAATATAAAGATATGGTATGATTCTGAATGAGACAAAACTCCACAAGGGACCAAATGATATGGAAATGAACAACAATAGGTCACCATACAGCATAGTCAGCCCTAAAGGCCCCTGAAATGACAAATATTAAACAATTCAAACGAGAAAACTAACGGCCCGAATTATGTAAAAAATTTTGAATGAGTAACAAATATGATATAAAGCATCAATCAACAACTACTGAATAACACACTTCTGGCTTGGGACAGGCACATACAAATTCAAAACGGAAAGTCCCTAATCAACTGATAAAACACATCAAACGAATGGACACCAACTGTCATATTCTCGACTTTGTATAGGCATTTTCAAATGTAGAGAATCTGATTTTATAACGCATAACCTCTCACTTGTACGATAGTTGCATCCAGTAAAATTCAAGGTTGGCTTTCAAATATTTAACCCTCTTGCCTGACACGGCAATAAGGAGAACTTGAATGAATTAAAACATGGAGATATGTGTACCTCCGGCACAATCGGTGTGGACATGTAATGCTGGTTACTTTGTTTACTTGTTCACTCTATGGGGAAATTGGTTAATTTAAGCATTACTTATAGTTCCTAAACTTTTTCTCCCGAGACCGGCCATGTTTAAATTATTGTTGTCGGGACTTCCTGCTTCTTGCACGTGCCCGACATCCAGCCCGGCTCTTTGTCTCAAGGAACTATAAGTATGACGTCACTCACCGGGTTCGGGGAAGTCAACACTTAGGATGTGAAATGAGCAGACGCTCATATCGTTTGGCTTGCAAATATGGAACTTTACAATGTCAATGACAGGTAGACTAGCCACCAACCTGTACTTTATTATTCTTGTATGTAACTTATGTTCAACCATAACGTATAAAATTGATGGCTTATCATTATAACGTAAAAGATTTATGGGGGTCAATGGGCCAAATTTTTGTAAGGCATTCAAATCGATAAAACTAAAGGATTCCGAAAATCTGCCAGAGATTCCAAAACAGGACAAGCGAACTTCAATAACCGATAATAGATTACTTTTATAAATTGTTGCTTGAATGGAGAGTTGTCTCATTTCTATTGTATGGAATGTGGACACTATTTTTCTTATTTAAAGATGTATTTAAATGTTTATTTTTAGATAAATCATGTTGCAACCATAGGTTGCGATAGTGTTACAGAATGTTCTAGGAGGACCTTGAAATACACAATACATCACCATTTAGCTATGGAATGTAATTGGACAGGGCTAGGGGACAAGAAAGCTTTTGGCAACAGTAAACTACTTTTAGCCTTAAGAAATAAGTTGAAATAATATTTTTGATTTTCGTTTATAGTAAAATTGAGAATGGAAATGGGAAATGTGTCAAAGAGACAACAACCCGACCATAGAACAGACAACAACAGAAGGTCACTAACAGGTCTTAAATGCAACGAGAAATTCCAGCACCCGGAGGCGTCATTCAGCTGGCCCCTTAATAAATATGTATACTAGTTCAGTGATAATGAATGCCATACTAAACTCCAAATTATACACAAGAAACTAACAAAGGCCAGAGGCTCCTGACTTGGAACAGGCGCAAAAATGCGGCGGGGTTAAACATGTTTATGAGATCTCAACCCTCCCCCAATACCTCTAGCCAATGTAGAAAAGTTAACGCATAACAATACGCACATGTCTTTTTAAATAAACATTTTGTTTTATATTTACATGATTTTACGTAGTTTGTTCAATGTCCCAGAACTTGGTTAGTTAGACAACGGGAACAAGAAGCCAGTGGAAACTTCACTCCTGTTACAGACACATGTGTCCTTCCAGCAGACAAGCCGTGTGTATAAATGTAATACTTTTGATCATGTAAGGAAAAAAGGTTGAACCAGTAGACCACTTTCGAGTTCATCAGTCACCGGAAAAAACTCGTCAATTATACGCGCCTTTACGACGTCATTTACCGTATCCCTGCACTATTTACGTTCATCAAGCGTCTTAGTGATCGTCATTGTGCAGGATAAACTAGAAATAATGGTTGTTCTGTATTTACTTAATGACAATTCCCTAATGACAGCAATGCTGATTGTCAATTTTGAGAATTCAATTTGCCGAATAATTCATACAATATAGAATTATAGTTTTCCAACCACTCGCTCAACATTGGAATGGAAGTGATGACGCCCCTAAACGCACAAATGACGTTCACTAAAACCAGAGTTTTTGACGGAAATGCATCGAACTCGAAAGTTGTCTATTATCTGCCGCTAATGTTGAATGTTACAGTTGGGTTTTTTATGTGTCGATAAAATACGAAAGTTGGACGTCTATGACGTCACATGCCAAAAAGATGTGGTATATGACGTTTTGAAGGAACATTTTGTTATTTAAGTTTGCCATGTGATTATGGACTTTCCGAATTGATTTTCCTCTTAAGTTCAATATTTTTGTGATTTTATTTTTTATATGTTTCATCTTTGGTATTTAAAAGTACTCTGTCACCTAAAGTATAATTGAATTTGGTCAACTATAAAATGGCAAAACTAAAATCGAAAATTTTTGACTCGGTACAAGCATGTCTTAACTAGGCAAACCTCTCGTTCGCATCAATGTTCATTATATTAACAACAAAACAAAGACATTATAAGTTAAAAATGTCAAAAATAATGGTACCACAGTCAACATTGTGTTATAATCTTCATCCCTCCAAAAACAAACAACGTCAACAAAGGAAAACAAAATAGCATATAGACAAAACACATAAGCAAGAATGAAAGAATACAAATAATGATCATAGTACAACAATTTAGCGGGATGCATAAGTACCGAGCTACGCCAAAAGGAGATGCCAAAAACGGTCTTGTCAGTTAAAGTTAATAATTTACAAGTAACAAATAAACAGAACGTAATTTAGATGATAAACAACGTCAAACTATTCTACGTTATAGTGAATGTTGGTCAAGCCATTTGTTCTCAGTACTTTCACTTAATTATGGGTGGATTTGGCACACATAGATTTAGATAAGATTTTAAAATGGAAAAGAGGTTGGTAGGTTTGATATATGCCTTTTTGTCCTTTGTTTTTGTTTGATTAAAATGCTTTTTGTACTTGTACGTCTTGTCATTATTGTTTGTGATATTCTTGAATTCTCGTCTTTCGTTTTTGCTAATGTGCTTTGTATGTAGTTGGTGTTACTTGGATGTGGCGTTGCTCTGTGCTTATACAACCGTTATTGTGCTATTGAAAATTCTTTTTCATGTGCTGATTTAGGTTATTTTACGTATTCGTTTTTATTCTGTAGCTAGTCACCAGTTCGGTCACTAATGAGTTTTATGTATACGAAACGCGCGTCTGGCGTATTAAATTATAAGCCTAGTACATTTTGATAGCTAGTTTTTGTGTGTTTCTGTGTCCTGTATGTTCTCCAATTTATTTGGATTGTAATCCTGTCATGTAATGTTGTTATTTTAATGTTATATTTAACATTGTCATTAAAGAAGGAGATTTCGCTAGCCACAAAACCAGGTTCAATCCACCATTTTATTCTTAGTGTCCTGTACCAAGTCAGTGTGTGGTGCATTTTAGTGTTGTGTCGTTTTGTCGTTTTTCTCCTGTTATATTTGATGTTTTTTCCTAAGTTTTGTTTGTTACCTGGGTTTGTTTTTTCCTTAATCGATTTATGAATTTTAAACAGCTGTAAACTACTGTAACAGTTGCTGGTCTTTCAATTTTTTATATGTGCTTTGTCTATATGCCTTTTTGTGTTTCTTCGTTACATATATGACGTGGCTCTGTACTTATACATCCCGTATTGTATTATGGAAAATTTGTGTATTCTTGTCTATAATTTTTGCTAATATGCTTGGTCTTTATTCCATTTTGTGCTTTTTTGTTACATATTTTTTTTAGTAATTAAGATTATAACACAATGTTGACTGCTGTATGTTTGACTTTTTATTATTTTGTTCACGCATCGTTGTCAAAATAATGGAATTTGATTTCATACAAGTAAGAGGTTTCGCTAGCTATAACAGGTTCAATCCACCATTTTCTATTTAAGAAAATTCCTGTACTGAGTCCGGAATATATGAAGGCAACAGTAGTATACCGCTGTTCGAATGAATATGACAGTTGTTATCCATTCGTTTGATGTATTTGAGCTTTTGATTTTGCCGTTTGATGAGTCTTTCTGTTTCGAATTTCCTCGGAGTTGAGAATTTTTGTGAATTTACTTTCTTATTTGTACAAAAAAAAGAGGGACGAAAGATACCAAAGGGACAGTCAAACTCATAAATCTAAAACAAACTGACAACGCCATGGCTAAAAATGAAAAAGAGAAACAGAAAAACAATAGTACACATGACACAACATAGAAAACTAAAGAATAAACAACACGAACCCCACCAAAAACTAGGGGTGATCTCAGGTGCTCGGGAAGGGTACGCAGATCCTGCTCCACATGTGGCACCCGTCGTGTTGCTTATGTGATTACAAATCCGGTAAATAGTCTTAATTCGGTAGGTCACATTCATGAAAGGGAAGGGGATTGTAGTTACGACGTAAGGAACATATCCGATATCATTTGTGAAACAAGTGACGGTTTAAATTTTGTAAATTTTTGCCGCATACATGACATTGATTTGTGATTTTGGGAGTGGTTATCCCTTTGACTGGCTGATTTAATAATTTCTGCCAACTTATTTGTCTATCCTGTGACGGAAACATTTTTGTAGGTCTATGTGTTCATATCGACTGAAAGGGTAAACGAGTCAATGGCCTTCCCCTTTCAGAGTGACTACGTCAGTATTTTTATATGAAAACAGTCACGAATGACTCTCTAAAAATAAAATAAACATAAACAGTATTTTCTAACAGAAATAAACGAGTCAGTAGATTTATAGGTAAACAAAACCCATATTTATGAGACGCACTTCTTAAGGTAAATAAATGAGTGAAGATGCACAAGTTCTATTCATTTTAAAAAGTATTCCATGTATTCAGTCTGCAAACAAGCCCGTATTTCAATAGCATCGTAAAGCTTTCGTAGTCTTGTCCAAAATGTACCCCTTTCTAAATTTCCCTTACTGTAAATAATTCTCTGAAAGAAATTAAAACACATAATACGTTCAACTGTCTCATGTGGGCTATTTTATAAACCAAAAAGTTGTTAAATATCTAACCATATACACAAAAATGTACTGTTATACCAAATCGGTCTTGTATATGTAGGACTCAAATCTATGGCGGGTTCCAAATTTATGGCAGATTCCTTATCTATGGCAAATGTGACGTTACAACAGTCAAACAAATCAAATATATGACAGATGTTTGTTTTCTCCTAATCTATGGCAGATATTTTTGATTTATGAGTTTGACTGTCCCTCTGCTATCTTTCGTCCCTCTTTTAAATTCCATAATTTTCCGGGGGAAAGAGTAACATATAACATCACAATAGTCCATTTGCCAATTACCGATTTGATTCTGTTTTTACAAACTTTTGAAACAAATAACTTCCCTTTGTCAATCGAAGACTGGTTCCATAACGGACAAATTTGGCTTTTGCCAATGCAAAGTATATGAATTGAAAGTGATGTATCGGCGGTTTAACTAATTTTTCATAAAAAATAATTTCTGATGTCAAAAGTATTTAGATAAATGTAATTAAAAGATTTGAAAGCCTTAAATATTACGCACAGGTAAATTTGCTCGTTCTGCTAGCTCTCCATTATAGAAATGAATATTAATGTCCCTCATAAGGGAGAAAACTGAAAGAGGGATCTCTAATTACAGGGTCAATTACGGGAATTGGCAAATAGGCTATTGAATAACGAGATCTCACAAACATGTTTAACCCCGCCGCATTTTTGCGCCTGTCCCAAGTCAGGAGCCTCTGGCCTTTGTTAGTCTTGTATTATTTTAATTTTAGTTTCTTGTGTACAATTTGGAAATTAGTATGGCGTTCATTATCACTGGACTAGTATATAAAATTGAGAATGGCAAATATATACTAGTCCAGTGATAATGAACGCCATACTAATTTCCAAATTGTACACAAGAAACTAAAATTAAAATAATACAAGACTAACAAAGGCCAGAGGCTCCTGACTTGGGACAGGCGCAAAAATGCGGCGGGGTAAAACATGTTTGTGAGATCTCGTTATTCAATAGCCTATTTGCATATATTTGTTTAGGGGCCAGCTGAAGGACGCTTTCGGGTGCGGGAATTTCTCGCTACATTGAAGACCTGTTGGTGACCCTCTGCTGTTGTTTTTTATTTGATCGGGTTGTTGTCTCTTTGACACATTCCCCATTTCCATTCTCAATTTTATTTTTTACAGAGTTTGTCTTTAGTGCCGTGTGGAGGCAGTAGAGTGCCTCCCCGTGCTTCAGGTTTATGCTCTTATAATATACTAGATTATGGAGTGTGTGTCCGAGCGAGAACTGCTCTAATTCATTACTTTAGGAATATTTATCAAAAAGTAGTATTTCCATATTCAGCCCCATTCTACTATTTAATACTGATAGCATTTGACATTTTTAGCCGAACAAATTTATCCATTTTATATAACTTCAATTATTGTATGCTGGTTCATATTCTGGACGCCAATCTTTGCTCCTTTATTATATAATTCACTAACAAAACAATTATGAAGCTTAGAAATGGAAAATTACTAAATACTAAACTTGTTCAAAGGGTATCCACACGTCTCAATCTTCAAAATCGGTTATCTAAAAATACTACCATCGCTAACATTTTTAACAATAAAAATCGTGGTTACCCTTCTATCGATAAGTGTCATGCCAAAAAATGACTTACATGTCCCCGTCTTTCCACCAACAATACGGTAAGGTCCACGTTTAATGGTCGCACATTTTCTTTAAATTTTGAAACTGATATAACTTGAAAAACAAACAGTATTATTTATTTACTGACATAAAACAAACCGGGGTGTGGTATTCAGTACGTAGGAGAAACTGGGCGATATTTATCTAAACGCACTCGAGAACATCTGTATCGTTTTAAAAGACCCAATAAATTCAAAAGTATTATTTACTAACACCTTAAGAAGCACAACCATCCTTTTAAATATTTAGCAGTTCAACCTTTAGAAGTAGTAAATAAGCAGCCTGGTGAATCGCATTCAAAGTTTGTACGATCACGGAAAATAATTGAATTAAATTGGATTAAAAAATTACAGACAGTTTACCCTCTCGGTCTAAATGATAATATCATGGGAATTGGTAATATATCTAGAACCAATTCCGTTAACATTTTGGATATAGTTTCTAAAACTGTTCGTAAAAAACGTTCTCACGGTCGTAGAACAAATCGCAATCAAAGAAAATTTCGGGCCAATCATACCAATATTTCGGACCTAATTTCTATTTCAAAAAACAACGGCAGACATTATCTGTTAACAAAACTCTGTTCGTTACCGGTTAATAAGTTAAATAAAATTTTGGAGGATTGCAACACAATTTCATATAACAGTCCTAAGTATGAAATTGTTCAAATTATTATGGCATATTGTTATTCTAAATTATTTCCCAAAATATATCGCCCTGAAGATCATAAAAAACATTTTATTAAAATTAAGTATGTCAATAAAGGCTTTGATTTTGTAAATATTGCCGGTATATTTAACGACCATTCTGTTAAAGAACAAATTCCTGGATATTTTGACAATACTGAGCTACCTCTTATTTGTTATACTTACAAGAAATCTACCCGGAAATTTGTGTTTAATTATAGTCAATTGTGTAAAGATGTTAATATCAGTGAAAATACACCTACTTCATGTAATTGCAGTAATTCCGAATATATTTATGGACCCATTTCCCACGTTATAACAGGAGATCTTAACATCGTTCAAGACCGAGAGTTAAAATCATTCCTCAGTGAAGGACCTAAATATCGTCCCCCGTCAATTATTAATTGGAATGAGTGTCGTAATATCATCAACGACTCACTCCATACTTACTGTATGAAATGGATAAAACGGGAAAAAGCTGACAAAAAATCTTTGGACTCTTTTTTTAATTCAGTAATGAAGATAGTTGATATACGTATTCAACATTTTAAAGAACATTTTACTATAAACAATAACCACAATAAACCTATTTCTCGTATCAAACATAAACTAAAAGAACTAGCCAAGGAATTTGTTTTTGTCCCGGCAGATAAAGCTGCTAATAATATTATTATTGTTTGACGTAAATTTTACATTGAGGTTCTGAAAAAGGAAATCACTAATTCACCAACATTCCAACTGACTCCATTTTCAGAAAACGAAATCTGTAAAAAACATAAACTTTTAGCCACCGCTTTACAATCAGAGCCAAATACAATGAAAGTCCCAACTATGTATTGGCTTCCGAAGCTACACAAAACCCCTTACAAATATAGATTTATTTCGTCTTCAAGCCATTGTTCAACTACTAAATTGTCTATTCTTCTTACCAGCACACTTGGTACAATTAAAAACCTGATAATAAATTGTTCAAATAAGGCCTTCGAAAATAGTGGAATGAATTACTTTTGGAGTGTCAAGAACTCGTTGGAAGTACTTGATAAATTGCATGCTTATATTGGTGATTTTGAATCTGTTCAAAGTTTTGGTTTTTCTACCCTGTATACCACATTGCCTCACATTCTCATAAAGAAAAAATTCACACACCTAATTAAATGGGCATTCAAAAAATCAGAATGTGAATATATATGTTCAAACTCTTTTAGGTCATTTTTTAGTAGCAATAAACAAAAAAACTATGTTAATTGGACATGCTTTGATACTATATATGCCCTTGAATTTTTACTAGATAACATTTTTGTTCGCTTTGGGGATTCCGTATATCGTCAGATTATCGGAATTCCAATGGGGACTAACTGTGCACCACTTATTGCGGACCTGTTTTTGTATTGTTATGAGTTACAATTTATGACAAAAATAAGCAAAGACCCATCGAAACAACATCTGATAAACAAATTTAATAATACTTTTAGATATTTGGATGATATTTTGGTTCTCAATAATGACGACTTCAGTATGTATATTAATGAAATTTATCCTGTTGAACTTACTTTAAATAAAGCTAATACTAACAATGACCACTGCCCTTTTCTCGATCTTGATATCTATATCACTAATGGAAAGCTGAATACTAAAATTTATGATAAAAGGGATGATTTTTCATTTCCTATCGTTAATTTATCCGTTTTTAGATGGAGACGTTCCGTTGTCACCATCTTACGGTGTTTATATATCTCAACTTGTACGATTCGCTCGTGTATGTAACAATGTTTTAGATTTTAACGAGAGAAATTTATGTATTACAGAAAAATTATTACACCAGGGTTTTCGATATCACAAACTAGTCAAAACATTTACTAAATTTTATCATCGGTATAAAGACATCATTCGTAAATATAGCTCAACATGCAGACTTCTAATACGTTCAGGTATTTCACATCCATTTTTTTATGGTAATATTCTTTATAAAGCACAAAGGTGTCAGTATTCACCTCAGAAACTTACAAAACCTTTGAATAGACTTATTAAGAAGGGATATAATTACGATACTGTTGTCAAGTCATTAAAGATTGCATATTTTGGCGTTAATATTGAGTCACTGATAAGGTCTTTGCATCGGAACTAAACACATTTATTCTAAAAACAGTTGTTGGCATGACACGGGTTATGTTCTTCTCATATATGTTATGATGGTATGATACTAAACCCCTAACGGGAAGGATTGTGCCTGATGTTCATATGATGAAATCATAATCTTTCAGTCAGTTTAATTGAAGTCTGGAGCTGGCATGTCAGTTAACTGCTAGTAGTCTGTTGTTATTTATGTATTATTGTCATTTTGTTTATTTTCTTTGGTTACATCTTCTGACATCAGACTCAGATTTCTCTTGAACTGAATTTTAATGTGCGTATTGTTATGCGTTTACTTTACTATATTGGTTAGAGGTATAGGGGGAGGGTTGAGATCTCACAAACATGTTTAACCCCGCCGCATTTTTGCGCCTGTCCCAAGTCAGGAGCCTCTGGCCTTTGTTAGTCTTGTATTATTTTAATTTTAGTTTCTTGTGTACAATTTGGAAATTAGTATGGCGTTCATTATCACTGGACTAGTATATATTTGTTTAGGGCCAGCTGAAGGACGCCTCCGGGTGCGGGAATTTCTCGCTACATTGAAAACCTGTTGGTGACCCTCTGCTGTTGTTTTTTATTTGATCGGGTTGTTGTCTCTTTGACTCATTCCCCATTTCCATTCTCAATTTTATTCATAAATACTTATTCAAATTATAGTGAAGAAAAATTTACCATTATCAATAAAAAAAATTTACGGTAGCTGATTGTATTCACAGTTGTTTGGTGTAAGGTAGTGACAAAGCTATTGAACAGCTTCCTTGTCATGGCTTCCCTCTCTGTTCATATTTTTTTGAATGCAATTACATATATATATATATATATATGTGTCCCTTTTTCTTTAACTTTGTAATTCAAATACGTGTTAAATAGTTGATTCTCTTTGCTATTCTGATAAATTTGGCATTTATCAAATCGAAATTATTGAAAAGAATGCATTTTTTTCACATTGAAACTAAATGAATACAATTTATGATTCCATTAGTAGGGAAGCGCTTCTTGTAAAAAGCATCACTGCACCACTGAACAGATATGAATTGTCGAAATGTGGTTATAGCAATTGTGAATAAGTGTCATTGTATGATAATATAATATTTTATATTTATATTATGATAGTGTATACAGACAGTCCTTATTTAAAAGATATCTTACAGTTCTTCTATACATAGCAGGTCTGAATTTTCTTGTGATTTCCATTCCCGTTGAAGTCCTGTTCATTTCCAGCTCTATTAGGTGCTTGATTTCCTCCTTTAAACTATGATCAACATAAGTTACTTGTTCATGCATCTTTCTTTTTTTAAATTGATAAGCATAAGATTGATTACATGTTTAAAAATACAAATGAATATGAATAAAATTCTCCCAGAATGGCACGGTTTGATTCAGTATATCAAAATACACTGTATATTCAGTTTTTTTGTGTTTTTTGTTTTTATCAAAAACAATGATCAATGTTTGACCCTGATATGGACCAACTTGAAAACGGGTCCATAAGGATAAATTTAAAATAATGATCGTTATATAATTTATTAGAAGTTTGGATCCTTTAAATCTTTAAATCCAGAAAACTTTATATCACCATTAGGAAAAATGTATCAACAAACAGAACACATGAGAGATACAGAATTGGTTGATATAAACAAGATAGAACCACAGTATGAATACCAAGGTCTAGTATCAGTCATAAGAGCCCCTGACTACTGGCGTAACATAGGCAGCTCAAAATCCAGAACAACAGCCAAAATAGAGGAAGGGAAACAAATTATCTCTGAACAACTCAAATCTCAAACACCAAACACAGCAGTCGCTTTACAGATGGGTCATGTTTGGGAAATCCAGGCCCCTGTGGTGCAGGAGCTATAATCTACATCAATGATCAAGAAGAAAAATCAAAAAGACCTGTCTCTGACAAAGGATCAATCTTGCTAGCCGAACTTATAGCAATAAAAATTGTACTGGATCACATAGAATCTTTTTCAAAAGCGCAAATTGATACTTGAACTATATTTTCGGACAGTCAAACCGCATTATGTATCTTAACTCTTAATTGGAAAAGTGACAGCTATCATCAAACCAAGAACGAAATCCAAGGGAAAATTAAAAATTTAAACGAACATGGAATTTTAATCAACTTAAACTGGACACCAGGACATGCCAACTTAAAAGGAAATGATGAGGCAGACTCCCTGGCAAAAGAAGCTGCTAAAGAAGTAGTTGATGACATAGTATTTACAAAACAAGATCTAAAAAAGCAGCTAGAAATTCAGTTACAAAAAAATGGCAACGCAGATGGGAAAACAGTAATGCTGGACGTCATTATTTCAGATTTCATCCTGAAGTTAAAAATAAAGTAAAAAAAGACTCCGTCAAAAAAAATGTACAACTTAATCAACAGTTTACGAACAGGTTATTATAAATTAAATGCATACCAATTTATAATAAACCAACACATCAACTCGGAAACATGTGATCACTGCAAACAAAAAGAAAATGTACAACACTACCTTTTTGAATGTGATCTGTATTCAGATGCCAGAGACAAATTATTTTATCAAATCTACAAATAACAGGACAAATTCCAACAGATTTTAGACAATTTATTAACAAATCAATTTGCCAAATGCAGAAAATATCACTCAACTATTAACGGAGTACATAAATAAAGTCAACAGTAGTATACCGCTGTTCAAAACTCATAAATCCGTGGACAAAAAACAAAATCTGGGTAACAAACTAAAACCGAGGGAAGCGCATTAAATATAAGAGAACAACGACATATCACTAAAATATAACACACATAGACAAAATCCCACGAGAATAACAAATATAACATATATATATAACATCAAAACCAAATACATGAATTTGGGATAGACAAGTACCGTGACACGTCTTATCGCAATGTGAATTTACACTAAAAAATAAGAGAAAACAAACGACACAACGTTATAATGTAATACACACAGAAACGAACTATAATATAACAATGGCCATATTCCTGACTTGGTACAGGGCATTTTTAAAGGAAAAAATGGTGGGTTGAACCTGGTTTTGTGGCATGCCAAACCTCGCACTTTTATGGCCATGTGAAATATAACATCAAAATGACAATACAGGACTACAATATAAATAAATTGGAGAACACAATTGACAAAGAATCACACGAACAACAGCCAACAAAAGGCAACAAGTTCAAAATTTTAACTCGCCAGAAGTGTATTTTGTCCACACAAGACCTACGTGTGACGCCCAGATACAAAAGTTTGAAAGCCGAAACGAGTACAAAGTTGAACAGCATCGAGGACCAAAAGATCAAAAAGGTTGTGCCAAAAACGGCAAAGGTTTTCTGTTAGTTACCAGAAAATCCCTATAATTTAGAATAATTTATACTTTTGCAAACATTAAATTTTATAAAATGAATATTCAAAAGATGTACATGATAAAACTGAAGTATTAACTAATTACAGGAAACAACTGAAATACATTTACATAACCAGACATTTGAAACACAAAAGTAGACACATCCGAATAAGAAACCTCTACGCCAAGTGACGTCCTATTTGAAACTGAAAAATGACGAACAAATGACGTCATTTGAATTTGTAAAACAGATCATCAAAAAATGAAAAAGGACGTCACATAAGAATGAATAAGATAGGATTAGGATTGATTTAAGATTATATATTTGAACTAAATACTGATATTGCATTTAATAACAAAGCACATTTTAATACTTATTAATATCAAACTAAGGTATCAATTAACTATATTATAAAACTATGTCCGGTTTGTTTTGAATCTAACGTAACGGTACCCAAATTGCACCGAGTACCCCAAATTGCACCTATTTAGCAAAACTAGCAGCGAAAATCTTACAAGAATTCCTAGAGACTAAACAATTTGTATTTTTATGATTTGATACTACTTTCCGCTATATAGATGATGTTCTTTCACTAAACAATTCAAAATTTGGTGACTATGTGGAACGCATCTATCCAATCGAACTAGAGATAAAGGATACTACAGATACAGTTAAGTCGGCTTCATATCTTGACTTACATCTAGAAATTGACAATGAGGGTCGGTTGAAAACAAAACTTTACGACAAAAGAGATGATTTCAGCTTTCCAATTGTGAACTTTCCATTTCTAAGTAGCAACATTCCAGCAGCACCTGCATACGGGGTATATATCTCCCAATTGATACGATATTCCCGTGCTTGCATTTCCTATCATGATTTTCTTGATAGAGGTTTGCTGCTCACAAGGAAGCTATTAAACCAAGAGTTCCAAATGGTGAAGTTGAAATCATCCCTTCGTAAATTTTACGGACGCCATCACGAGTTGGTTGACCGTTATGGAATAACCGTTTCACAAATGATATCGGATATGTTCCTTACGTCGTAACTACAACCCCCTTCCCTTTCATGAATATGACCTACCGAATTAGACTATTTACCGGATTTGTAATCACTTAAGCAACACGACGGGTGCCACATGTGGAGCAGGATCTGCTTACCCTTCCGGAGCACCTGAGATCACCCCTAGTTTTTGGTGGGGTTCGTGTTGTTTATTCTTTAGTTTTCTATGTTGTGTCGTGTGTACTATTGTTTTTCTGTTTGTCTTTTTTATTTTTAGTCATGGCGTTGTCAGTTTGTTTTAGATTTATGAGTTTGACTGTCCCTTTGGTATCTTTCGTCCCTCTTTTATAGCACATCTTTCAACATAGGTAAAACTATTTAGATATGCACAAAACGTTCACAGTATTTATAAACAGATGAAGTATATACTGAAAAAGCAAACTGTACTGAAACGTCGCCATGCGACGTCATCAAAACGCCATCTTTTAAAAATGAGCAAATACAATATGTTACAAGTATCCATTTAAAAAATAACGAAGAGTAAGCATGGACTAATATCTAATTGTTCAAAATATTTGAAGAAATTAAACAAAAGCTCTGTTATTTGACGATGTGAATTTAAGCATGGATGCAATTTGGGTACTCCTCATTTCAGAATCTTTGCCGGTTTGGAGGTTGGTTTAGACCAATTTTTCTATGATTCCATATGGAATAAAAATCAAATTGGTGTACTTTTATAATAAAGAAGGATACAGCTACAAAATAAACACAGAATGGACATGTTTGTCTTTATCATTAAAAAACGTAGATGAAAAAACTGTCAAAATAGGTGCAATTTGGGTACCGTCACGTTAACTTCAAACGTAAAATATCGTACTGATTACGTTGAACGAAATCAAATCTGATAAATGAAGGCGGTGATTAATTTTCTTTACCATAACACATAAATATAATAGAAAAGACGTCAACACATTTGACAAAATCCGATGAGAATTACAAATATAACATTAAACATTTAAACTGAATACATGAATTTGGGATAGACAAGTACCGTACCACGTCTTATAGTAATGTGAGTTCACACTCGGCAAAACAGTCACAATCGGGAATAAGTCACGTTTGGTAATTAAAAGATTAGACGACATTATGACAAAACACAATCTACCATGTGGTAAAAATGTCCTTAGCTAGTTTGGTCAACGAAACATCGTATGGATCCACCAAATCGTGATGGTGTCCATAAAATTTACGGAGTGTCAATTTTAATCTGTCCTCCTTATAACTTTGTTGGAGTAGTTTCTGCGTAAGGAGCACATTCCTGTATATGAAGTCCGTATAGTGAGAACAAGCACGAGAATAACGTATCAATTGTGATATGTAAACACCATACGAAGGGGCAGAGGGTATGTTACTGCTGAGAAATGGGAAATTGATAATTGGGAAGTTGAAATCGTCCCGTTTATCATAGATTTTCGTGTGAAGTCGTCCATCTACGTCAATATTGAGGAAAAGATCAAGGTATGAAGCAGTCCTTCTAGTATCAGTGGTATCCTTAATTTCAAGTTCACTTGGATATATGAGATGTAAGTATTGGCTGAAATATGGGTTATTCAATGATAGAACATCATCAATATATCGGAAAGTAAAATTAAAGAATTTCGCAAGGTGCTTTTTCTTTTTGTCTTTTAGAAGGTTCTGAATGAATTCTGCTTCATACGAGTACAAAAACAAATCAGCCAGCAGGGGAGCACAATTAGTACCCATTGGAATACCGACTGTCTGGTGAAATATAAATCCTCCAAACTCAACAAATATATTGTCGATCAAAAAGTCCAGCATTTTGATAATATCATCTTCTGTATATTTTCTGGGAGATTCAGTGTGATTTTTCACAAAATATGAATTATTGTAACCCAAAACAAGAAATTTGTATCTACGATTTCCATTTTTATAGAAAAAGCTCTGTTTTATGAGATGGTGTAGTCGATCTTTCAACTGAGCATGTGGAATAGTAGTATATAGCGTAGAAAAATCAAAAGTTTTTATGTTGCTGCAAAATTGCAAAGATTGTGATTGAAGGTTAAGCAGTAGATCTTTCGAATTTTTGAGAATCCACATCTGGTTAACACCACTGGTAGAATATATCTCCTCACAATATTTTTGAAGCCCATCTTTAAAGGAAACAAACCGTTTTAGTGGATAATTTGATACAAATTTCTTTTAATTTTTATTATTTTTTAATTTTTCATGTCATTTCAATTACCTAATTAACAATTTTATTTTTTTTTTCACTTCATACATTAATTCTTTAATATTTTTACAGCACCACCTACAATATAAAAGTACAAAGGAGTAACTACATTAGTGATTAATAATTTTACAAGAGAGGATAATTTACAAGAGAGATTACTCTGTCATCACGACAAAGATTGAAGATTGACGGATCCTTTCAAATTATTATACACCAATATTGGACCCTAAATTTGAATCTTTATGTGGACTTATTTGAAAACGGGACCTAAAATTATAATCTAATTTCTCTCTTTACAAAGAACTGGTATAACACTTTTGCTATATTGCCGGCGCCAAGAGAATATCAATTGCTAAATGAATAAGCTATTTTCTTTCGGTTTTATTTAAGATATCATATTCAGAGCCGTCATAGTAACATATTTCTTATTTTTCAGGCGCTGACCAAATGGCCATTTAAAAAAATCAAGATAAAAAAAAAGAAGTATAAAGCTTTTTACACGTGGTTGTATATACTTGTCTGTCCCGTAAGCTGCATTGGCAATTACGGAAAGCTTTTTCTTTATGCCATCCTCAAATCTGAACTTTTTTTCTCTATCCAACTTTTGATGTAAGTCTTTTACAGACTGCTGGATACCTTGAACATAATCAAATAAGTTTCTAACTACAACAATGGAAAAAATAAGAATTATACTTTTTTTGAAATTGGTAACATATGTTTTAATTATATTGATCACTTATTCAACGATGATAGTTCTTATAATTTTAGATTCTATTTTATGTACACTGATGTAGCAGACTTCAAAATAGATCTTCTGTCGCAAGGTGAAGCAAATTTAATTTTAATGTATTACAGTAATAAAGCTTTTGTTCATAAATTCATACAATTCAACATAACATTAAACAATTTCAACTTTGTATCAATGCTATGCATAAGACTAATAATTGCTGACCATTCTTAAACGGCCTTTTCTTTTGCATCAGTGAACATTTATTCAACTTCCATTCACTTTGCTAAATTAGTTTGAGGTTTGTTTTTTTCAATTTGAAATTTCTTTGACATTTGTTCAGCATGTGTCTTTATTTCCTCTACAGCTGAATACCCATTAGTGACCTTCGGCTTGTCTGCTCTTTGTTCGGTTTATTGTGTTTTTGACATGTTTTCCCTTTATTCTCAACTTTATAATAATGTGGATGTTTATGAATCGCCTACAATAATAATTTATTCTGAAATATTCTAGCTTGGTCTCTTGCAGAGTTTTTCATTTTAGCAATCGAACCCCCAAATCAACCCTACTAATTTCATCATTATTGTAATACTAGTTATCAAAGGTACCAGGATTATAATTTAGTACGCCAGACGCGCGTTTCGTCTACATAAGACTCATCAGTGAATACCCTTCTCCTTCTTCAGATAATGTGATGCTGTTATATTTTTCTATTATTTCTATATAAAAGTCGTTTTAAAATTATTTGCATTTAAATGGTTGCCTTAAGAAAAAGTGTCTTTCATTTTTTTTCTTGATCTTCTTCCTCAAAGAAGATTTTTCATTTAATTCTTTAAATAATAAAAACAATTTATTTTCATTTATTTTTTATTAACTTTCTAAACTTTGACCATTTGTCTTTGAGATTTCTACTCCCATTTTACTGATCACACAGTAACGATGACTATTCTTAAACTGCTTCATCTTTTCCATCAGTGAACATTGATTCGGCTTCCATTAATCACGGCTGGTAATCTACACACGCAGAACATTTGGTTCTGCAATGAAAACTGTGAGAGGATTTTCCGGTTGTGCTTGAGTGGAGTAATTGTCACCGCTTCAAAAGGTATGTACATTTCTAAATCTCAATTTTCTTATTCAACGGATCAAAATATTGAAAATCAGAGAATGCTATGCTGTGGTGAATACTTTAACGAAGAGATACATGCATCATTCACTGTTGTACGTAGAGTTGAACTCTTACAAAATCAGTTGCTCCACGAGAAATTGCCTAAAAATGTGAAATATCAATTTTGAAATGGTTCTTTTTACAGACCTACAAGTTCAAATTTAGTTCTTTTTAGGGCAATGGGTATGAATGTTGTTTTTTTTGCGGCGTGAACGCTGTCCGGTATTTATAGACGTCTTAATAATTCCAAAAACTACATTTTTTCATTAAGTCTTGCGTGAGGGGATGGGTTCTGATTGAGGACATCGTGAATGCGTGAGGGGAAGGACACATATTTTTTTTAATCTTTGGCTTTGTGACTTTTGTTGACTCAATAAATGTGATCAATGCTGATTAAAAAGCACAGATTTATCCTTATACTTTAATAGATGTAAACTGATCACTGATTCAATGAAATCAAACTATAATTAATTGTTTATTCAATTTCAGAAAATGCCATTGTTCAAAGGAAAAAGGAAAAGAGGACTAAAATTGACTCTCTACAAATAGCCATGGAGATACAAGTTATCTCAGCCCTCGAATCGAAGTAAACCCTCTGGGAGTAGTCCTGTCGTCAAATATACGTCACAGAGATCACCACATATATTTAAGAAAAGTATATCGCCGATCAAAACTTCAACACCTATATATATTAGACGTTATCTGTTCACCCAAAATCACGAAATTTTCGAAACAAAAAAGGCAGATATACAGAATTTATGATTCACGAACATCGATGAAAGGCAAGATAATCTCGAGGAAGACCATAAGGAAAAGCATGTATTAGACAACGAAGAAGTCATAGAAGAAGATCGCGTAGTAGACCACGAGAAAGACCATATGGAAGACCTTGAGGAAAAATATAAAGTTTTTTTTAAAGTGCTTTAGATAAACTCTCAGACGTAGGGAAAAGGGAAAGATTTTTGACTTTTTTTTCATTAGTACAGAGTGGACGTTTTCCTTTAAACAACATTGCATTCGACCTGTTTTTGGACAGTGTTGAGTGGTTTGAAAAGGACGAATCAAGACGAATGAGATACTCCCCACCATCTCTGCAGTATTTTTGGTTATCGTTGACAACATTTTTTGTTTTCATTCTTCGTGAAACATATTATTAAATCTAGGTTCCCACTATTTATTTCATAATTCAATCTCATAAATTTTCTAAGCACACATAATAGTTTTTTTATGAACAATGTAGCCTAATTTAGGTAAGTTTCAACCACTCATAGTTTCAATATAAAGATATAATTTGTACTTCCCCTCACGCATTCACGATGTTCTCAATCAGAACCGATCCCCTCACGCATGACTTAATGAAAAAATGTAGTTTTTGGAATTATTAAGACGTCTATCAACACCGGAAAGCGTTCACGCCGCCAAAAACAACATTCATACCCATTGCCCTAAAGAAAACTAAATTTGAACTTGTAGGTCTGTAAATAGAACCATTTCAAAATTGAAATGTCACTTTTTTAAGCAATTTCTCGTGGGGCAACTGGTTTTGTAGGAGTTCAACTCTACATACAACAGTAAATGATACATGTATCTCTTCGTTAAAGTATTCACCACAGCATAGCATTCTCTGATTTTCAATATTTTGGTCAGTTGAATAAGAAAATTGAGATTTAAAAATGTACATACCTTTTGAAGCGGTGACCATTACTCCACTCAAGCACAACCGGAAAATCCTCTCACGGTTTTCATTGCAGAACCAAATGTTCTGCGTGTGTAGATTACCAGTCGTGTTAATTTGATAAAATAAGTTGGTGTGTTTTTTAATTTGAAATTTCATTGAAATTTATTGAGCATGCATTTTTTGTCCACTACTGATTTGATCCATCACGGTTTGTGATGATATCTGGCATGTTTTGTTGGTTTAGGAGTGTTTTTCCATATACCGCATTAATGTATCTTCAAATATTTGGTAGTATTCTTCCATTGATTGTAAATGGAAATTTTGAAAAGATTCTTCAGTAGCACTTTTCAATGCATCTAGGTCAGCCTTTTTATATTCCTTTTTGAGGGTTTCATTCTCTGAATGAGCTGGGTTATTAATACAAGAGTTTAATTTTGTAAAGATTCCAAAATGGGTAGATTGAATATTTACATAAGACTCATCAGATCAAAATAGTTATAAAGCCAAGGAAGTTTTCAGGATTGCAGGCAATGGGTCTTTTGTACCTATTCAGTATATCAATCCAGATATAAAGTTTATATATATTTATTCTTTTTTGTCAATATTACATGTAAAACTAAAACAGAATCAAAAGATAATGTAATGCATAAAGTAAAATGCATACCTTCATAAAAAAAAGGCAATTCTCACAATGGAAAATATTAAGATGTTACAATGCACCTGCTTATAAATAACCTTCAAAGTTTCTCTTGGGAATTTACAAATGTTGATTTTCTTTTACCATAATTCAAGTGTTGTAAACAAACTTCATCTAATAACAAAATTGTCTGTTGAAGGTTTGTGGATAAATAGACTAGGCCATTAATGATTGAAAAAATATAAAGTTCCTATAAAACTTACACGTGACTTATTTAAAAATATTTAGGTTTTTCATAAGAATGTTTCAGATTCTTTGCAAACTAATAGTTCATAATTGCCAGATTTAGAGAGATGCTCTCTTGTGTATCGTGGAACCTGCTTTAGTTGGTAGATTCATACACTTGTATCCCTAAAAGTTTCATCTGTCGTGTGCCAGAAGCATTTATTGAAGTGTATACAGTTCTCCGTCCTATCAAATTGTTCTGTTCTATACATCAGTTTGCAAACGGTTATCGAAGACAGAGTGAGCAAGCATCTTCTTATCATCTTCTATACTTTCAGGATTGCAGGCAATGGGTCTTTTGTACCTATTCAGTATACCACCAATAATCTTAACTAGATCACCAATACTTGAAATCATGGTATTTGATACCACCTTTTCGAAAAAAAGAAACTCTTTCAATCTTGCATTTGTTCTACAACAAAGCGACATTTAGTAACTAAGCGAGTCAAGATTAGCTTTATTCATTGTTGACTGTGTTTTCTCTTTTGACCAGACAAACGCATTTTAACCATATATCCCTTATATTCCAAGTACTGAACTACATCCCTGAACACCTATCAACAATGCAAACTTCATCATCCTGCGACCAAGCTGTCGTGTTCTCCAAGTTGTTAGTTATGGCATGTTATGGATGCATCATTATTGTGGACGTCTGCAAAGTAAGGCCCTAAGATCGACATGATATAGCCGTTAGTTCCTACATTTATCATAGGTTTGACCAATGGGTGGTGGTGTTTATACATGCTGTGAGACAGTATCTGGAAATGATAATCACTACTTTTTTTAATGAAAATATATGTTCCATCGAGGACGCTGACAGCTTGTAAAGGATCACTGAAACAATTGCTTTGCTACTGGTGGTGTATGCTTTGTTACAAAATTTGCATGACTTACATGCTGACAACCTTGTGAATGTGGAATGAAGGTTTCCATTAAAGTACTTTTTGCAGCAAGGATAATTATCGGTACCTGATAACCTGTCAACCCAAAGACTGTTCCAAGAATTTGATTTGACAAACCAACACGGAGCTTGTTTTAAAACTACTCCAGGCAGAACTTCTTACAGTGGACTCGTAACCAAGAAATTAACTAAACTGATCCTTACTCAACCCTGTCTAGTCATTATAATTGTCTTCTGTAACGAGTACTGGTCTATCAAAGTTCAAACGGGAAGATGATAGTATGGGGGAAATATTCATGCTGTTTTGATGACTGTAAAACATGTAACGCTTTAATCTTGAAAAATCTTCTTTTCATATTTTTTTTGCAACACAGACTTTTCTTATTGATGAATATTCCTTTTTCAATAAATGGTAGATTAAGCATATCAAAGAACTCAAAGAAATCCTTTTTTGTTGAATTAATGTTACAACGTTTAACTCGCTGCATTTGTTTGCACCTGTCCTTACTTAAGTTACTCAAGAACCCGATGTTCAGTGGTTGTCGTTTGTTGATGTGTGTTCATAAGTGTATTTTGTATGGTTTTCCTGTTCGAATGGTTCTACACATTTTTAGGCCATTTATGACCTTGCTGTTCGGGCTGAGCCAAGTCTCTCGTGTTGAAGACCGTGCTTTGATCTATAATGGTTTACTTTTGGGTGGGGAGTTGTCTCATTGGCACTCATACCACATCTTATATCTATTACCCAACACTAATGTGCTCAGCCTGTGTGCCTTTTTTGTTTCTTTCTTGCATGTGACGTGGCTCTGTACCTATACATTCTGGTATTGTGTCATGGTAAATGTTTGTTTATTTATCTGTTTGTTTTTATAGTGATTAAGATGATAGCACAACGTTGACTGCTGTACGCCTATTTTTGACAGTTTTACCTATTAATAAAAAAAAAAAAGAAGATGTGGCATGATTGCCATCGAGACAACTCTCCACAAGAAACAAAATGACACAGAAATTAACAACTATAGGTCACCATACGGCCTACAACAATGAGCAAAGCCAATACCCCATAGTCAGCTATAAAAGGCACCGAAATTACTAATGTAATACAATTGAAACAAGAAAACTAACGGCATATTTTTTTGTTAAAAAAATACGGTTTGGTTTGTTCACACATTGTGTTCAATATAATGGAATTGTATATGACTGTCATACAAGTGAGAGGTTTAGCTAGCTATAAAATCAGGTTTAATCCACCATTTTCTACATAAGAAAATGCATATACCAAGTCAGGAATATGACAGTTGTCCATTCGTTTGTCGTGTTTGGGCTTTTGATTTTGCCATTTGATTGGGAACTTTCAGTTTCAAATTTTCCTCGGAGATCAGTATTTTTGTGATTTTACTTTTTAGTTCCAGCATATGAAAGAACCCCAAGGATTCAATCTTTGTTAAGTGAATGAAAAGTATATTTTTTACCCTCTGGACCTAAAAGGAACCAATTTGAAAATTATGCACAAATAACGAAATTTAAATATAGAGTTAGATCCAGCATAAATACCCTAAAGAATTCGATTTTTGTTGAAATCGAAAGTTTAATTTTTCCCCTTTGGAACAATTTGAAGATGGGGCCCAAAATTTAAAAACCAGTACATAAAAGAACCCCCAAGAAATAAAGTTTGTTAAAATGAAACAAAAGTTTAACGTTAATTTTGACCAACATGGGCTAAAATAACAAAATCTAAATATTCGTTTAGATTTGGCATATCAAAAAACCCCAAAGAATTTTTTTTTGTTGACATCGAACAAAGTTTAATTTTGACCCTTTTACTCAAATTGCGGGTCAATTTGATAATGGGGCCTAAAATTAAAATTAAAAAAAATACTGGTTAGATTCAGCATATTTAAGAAACCGCAAGATTCAAGACTGTTATTTTAATTCCATCAAATTGCCAATTGGGTCAGAAAACAAGCAATTCAAACCAAGTATCATATAAGTATTAATTTTGGTCCCTTATTACTATTTGATGAATTCCCATCCCCAAAAATCAATCCCAAGCTTTTTCTATGCCTGTAAGTGCTCTGAATTCACGTTTCCTGATCCATTACAGCTAGATCTGGACAAGTAACTACATGTTATGCCTGGTTCACTCCAGATTTCCAGGCTAATACCCCTTATGATTTTGTTATAGTTTTAGTCAATCGAATATAAACATACTGACTGGAATTGTTAATCCAGCATAGTTTTCTCACTTATAAAAGACTGGCAGTTTATGAATAATTTCTGTTAAAGTGTAATCAGGGGTCGAATTTAAGCTTTTTGTGTACTGGCCAGCCGGACCAGTGGACTGAAAATCTACTAGTCCGGCTCCAAATCTACTGGTCCAGCACAAATGAAATTCATTTGACAAACACTAATATAAATGAGAGATGATTGCGTTTATTTACATGAATATCCCTTCCTTTGTTTCCTCTCCTTTATTCTCGTAGTTTTTTAGTGCTGTTCTGATGGTTCATTAGCAAGTACAGAATCTAACTTAAAATTTGAAGATACCGTTACACAAATACTTTTCTGATATAGGTCTGTCGCTGCAAATTTTTCACATGATATACATAATACAATCCATTACATTGCAATCAACTATATAATTGAACCATTTGCGTTTTTTTACCTATGGTTTTTGATATTTACGTTTCCTTTTGTCGATTTCATAAACTTTATTCGGATCTTCCATTTCGTCATTCCAAAATTTTTCACATTTTGTGTTGTTGTGAAGGACGCTCAACCTAGATATTAATAAAACCTTAATCAATTGTAATACTAGTATCTCCAGTACCGTGTAATTGATTTCGCAGGTAAATTGTTTTGTAAAAAAAAGGAAAAATTTCTACTGGTCCGACTCAAATTCTACTGGTCCCGGACCACCTGACCAGCGCTAATTTCAACCCCTGAGTGTAATTATTTAGGGGTTGCTGACTCATAGATGTTTATCCTTTATGAGTGGTCATGTACAATCCCAGGGCAATTTTACTATATGTTGAATTATACAAAGACTTAAACATTGGTAGTTGCAATTATGCTCACTAGCTGTTCACATACTAATATGAACAGCTATTTGTCTGATACTAATTAGTCTGCCACTCTTTTATTTTTCTGGTAATAATTCAAGCCAGAGGAAATAGTAGATATGTGTTTTTAACTAATACTTACAAGAAACTATATAATCTTTAATTTGTCACTGCCATAGGTATCCTACATAGCATGTAGTGGTTGAATCTATATCAAAGCTTTGAAGTCAAACAAATAAAATATCACTTACAAAACTCAACAGGAAACTGTTCAAGCTGATAAACTTATAAACCCTCAGCAAAGGATGGTATTAATCAGCATTCAAAACCAAAAACAAATTTTATATACATTTATTATTTTTTTTCAATATTACATGTAAAACTAAAACAGAATCAAAAAGATAATGTAAGGCATAAAGTAAAAATAACAAGTACACCAGCATACCAAAAATATGACTTAAATAAATATGACATGACACTACATAGAAAAGGCAATTGAGTGAAACAATTTACCACAGTGGAAAACACTAATTTGTTACAATGCTCCTGCTTATATAATACTTTCTCTTGTGAATTTACAAAGATCGATTATTTACGAAAACTGAACTCTTGAACATAAATTTCATATAATACAAGGGTTTTGCTCAATAGTAATGTGAATGGTGAAATCATCTTGGACCAGGGCTGTGGTATTGGCATGGCTAAATTCATACAATTTGTGATTTTCCAGTTTATAAATTATACTGTTGGTTTCCAAATGAGGATGTTCTTCCTCAGACTTGGGTCTTTTAAGCATATTGTGCTGGCCCGGTCTGATTTTATGCTCTCAAATCCTAACACCCAGAAATAATTGTGAAGCACTTCGGATGGCATTTTTGGGGAGATTCAATTTTAATGTAAATTTAGTCAATTTTAACTTGAAGGTAACAAAAGTTAGAAATTAATATTACATGTATTTGTTTTAAGTTTTTCGCATGTATCAACTGTTCACTTTTAGTGGTAATTTTCTTCATAAAACTGGTATTAATCATTTTGTTATAAAATAAATGAGATACATCTAAATTCCTCATCTTTGATTGACAATTTTTATGCCTATTTGTGGGAGCTTTTCTCTAGCGTCTTCCACCAATAATACGGGCTGACTTGATAAACCAGTAGCTTGATAAATGCAATGGTAGCTTACCACTGTTCAATAATCATAAACAGATTAATTTGATGAAACAGGTGTTTAACACTGCCAATAATCAATCTATCTAACATCATTTAAGCCTGATATTACCATAAACTAAGTAGATTGGTTTGATTGTAGCACTATTTTGTATGAAAAACATGACCAGCTTCAGTACAAATAATTAGCAATAAGCACACAAAAAAATATTTCTTTTTTTGAAACTTTTTCCATAATACATATACAATGTATGTCAGATAGTTGCATGATAAAATATCAATATTGCAAATAAATTCTATGAAACTTGATTTGTCAAAATACATGATTTGCATAAAGAACAACTTCCATATGATAGTTATTAAAGTTTGTTCTGCTCAATTGTCAAAATCAATCTTTTAAAAAATTTGTTTTGCATATTATATTCTTATCAATGTTTTATTAGGAACTAATTATAGCTTTTATCTATTGACTTTTCTTATGAAAGTTTTAAGTAAACAGAAAATATAATGCAGATATAAAAATGTCTATGACTACTTGGTGGACTTTTTCATATTTTAAATTCCCCTGAGAAATTTGTTTTCTCTAAAATATCACTGAAACTACTACTATGAGTATGACTTTACTACCATATATATAATCATTTATTCATTTTTTCCTTGGCTCTCCCGAAAGTCTTGATAATAAGGCAAAAATAACAACATTTCTTAAATTATATATATGTTTTAAAAAAGTATTACCAAATTATGTGTAATATACAGAAATTAAAATACTTTGCGTTGTGTACTATGTAAACTAATTAACATATAAAAACACTGGTTTAATAAATTGGTATCAAAACCTCAATAGTTCTTGAAGATTGTTTCATGGCACACTGTTTATTAATTGTCATTTATAAATTTGCACACTTCACATTTTCATTTATCAAAAAGCCAATTCCAAGGAAATGAAAGAAAATTAAGCAAGCAAACAACTGTAACTAAAAGTATATTTATACAGCAAAAATATAGTAAGTAGGTTCATTACAAATGTTCAGAAGAAATGGTAATGTATGGAAGTAAATCACAGGTATACGTCTTTATATACAGAAAACCTCCTTATATAAATGCCTGAATGTTTGAGATACATTCAGTCTGAAATATTTGACCAATTTCTTTTTTTATTAAATATTTTGTATTCCTCTAAAAATTGTAAACTACAGAACTGATTTAAATACTTAAGGATGTAGAATTATGGGAGATCACTGTTAAAATCACTAATGTGTTAGTACATGTAGTAGGCCATTCATCATATGCTTTTCAAGCATTCAATTGAAACAGATCAAAGTGATGTGTTACTAATTATAAGAAGCTTAGAAATACAATAATGAAAATGGTTATTACATACACTCCAGTGATATTAAACAGTTATGTCTCTTTTCCCTGGTCTATCTCTTATACTTGTCTGTTTGCATTAAAGTAAAGGATTTGATTGTCAAAAACAATTATATTAATCTGCATGTTACTGAAATTTAAATATTTTCTGTATGAGAATAACGATATTTAACATGAAAAAAAAGTAATGAAATGCCCGTTTTGTAATAGATTGAACCATACAATTTCAACACATCACAATCATAAATAAACTCATTATAGATGCCAGGATTGAAATTTAAATTTGCGCCAGATGTGCGTTTCTTCTACAACAATAAATGGAAGTTTTTAACAACCTTGACTGGCTATACAGCCCTTGCACGGTCGGTGTTTCTTCTACAAAAGACTCATTTAAGATATATAATCATAGTAAGGTAAAAAAAAAAAGGGTGATTGATAATTGTGTTCTGCAAAAAGCTCAATACAAACAGACAGTAAAATGTTGACAATATAGAGTTCTTGCCGGAATTTATGTTTATTCTTATTTAAAAAAAAAAAGAAGATCTACACTTTGCACTTCACATCACTTGTCAGCTCATGCATAGGGTCACAGTTTAAGGGAGATAATCACAACTCTTCATTTCCTGCTGGTTTCTCAAGGTTCCTTTCTTTAATTACTTTTTTCATTGTTTCAGCAACTGGAAATAAATAATGTAAAACAGTATTATATTAAGTACTACTTTTACAGATTTTTCAGCTATTTTGAATCAATAATACTTACAGAATAACTTATCAAAGAGTTCAAGTATTGAAAAAAATCTCCAATTGACCAAACAGCACCATTAATACATATTTGTGTGATGTGTGAACAAATTATCATTGTTGTTTTGTAACAAGCTAAGATGTGCATGCTTAGATTTTCTATTTTTTTATAACATTGAACTATATTGTAAATGAAGCAGAAAAAAACAAGAACAATTTTTTAATCACTTTGTTTTGATTTAATAACATTGACCACTCCTATTGATGTACAAATGTATGATGTAAGAGGAGTTAAAGTAAAGGATGTGTTGTGTCATAAAACAGAAGTTCATTCATAATATAAGTTCCAAGTGGAAGAAATATTCCGTAATATTATTTCTATTGGACATATATTACGTTATTTGTTCCTCACAGAATAAAGGGTATGGAATATTTGTTCCAACAGGAATCATTGTTTGTATCAGTTTCCAATAGAACTTCTGTTAGGCAGAACATATATACATTGGCAGTTTCACATGTAACAATATATATCGATTCTATAGAACATAATGCACTTACTAGATGTGGGATTAAAATGATAATACTTGTAATCTGGATGGCCATTTTCATTTTTATATTGGTCTAAAATATTTCCATCTGGATCTGAAATAAAATGATCACAAGTCTGTGAATAGAATATGAAACATTCAATATATAGTGACTCTGTAGAAAGAATAATTATGACTCAATGAGAAAAATTTTGATTGGTTTATAATTTTCATTTTTATGCCCCACCTACGATAGTAGAGGGGCATTATGTTTTCTGGTCTGTGCGTCTGTTCGTCCGTCCGTCTGTTCGTCCCTCCGTCCGTCCGTTCGTCCGTCTGTCCTGCTTCAGGTTAAAGATTTTGGTCAAGGTAGTTTTTGATGAAGTGGAAGTCCAATCAACTTCAAACTTAGTACACATGTTCCCTATGATATGATCTTTCTAATTTTAATGCCAAATTAGAGTTTTTATCCCAATGTCACTGTCCACTGAACATAGAAAATGAAAGTGCGAGTGGGGCATTCGTGTACTGAGGACACATTCTTGTTTTAATATGTTTGTATATGACAATCAAAATAAAAGTTGTCTGATGATAGAATTTTAAAGACACTTTCATTGAATGTAAATAAAATCATTAAACTAGTTACTTAATTATGATAAATACACACTATCATGAAAGACTACCATTTTTAAATCGATTTTACTGTAAAGAAAATGTTTTAATATCAGTACCATAAAAGAGAACTCTTGGTATATATCCACCATCAGGGGAATATTTCTCTCCTTCAGGTTCTTCATCATCCTATAAAAAGATACATTGTAAAAATAAGTCAACATATCATAGCAGGGTTTTTTTTCATTTTAAATTAAAGACACAATTGAATGCAAGATAGACATCAGCATTCAACATTTTAACAAGATATATTATATTTGTCCCCCTCAGGATACAGAAAACTGGGCATCCAGCTGTACTGTGCCTCTGTCTGATCGTCTTGTTAGCGCTCTTGCATGTACAATTCTTGCCAGGTTTGTATAAAACTTATATTACAGATTGTATTAGTATTGTCTTTCACAAGGTTGAAAATTAATGCTGATAACTATTTTTAAAGAATCATGCCCCTTTGGATTTAAAAAAAAAAATTAATTGAAAACTTCTTGCATTTTCTATCAAGCATAAATTTCTCTAAGATGTTTTTGAAAGCTTTGAAGAACAAAATACATATATAAAACTAGAGGCTCTAAAGAGCCTGTGTCGCTCACCTTGGTCTATGTGCATATTAAACAAAGGACACAAATGGATTCATGACAAAATTGTATTTTGGTGATGGTGATGTGTTTGAAGTTCTTTCTTTACTGAACGATTTTGCTTCTTACAATTATATCTATAATGAACTTTGCCCATTAGTAACAGAGAACTATATTTGGTAAAAATTTACATAAATTTACCAAATTAATGAAAATTGTTAAAAATTGACTATAAAGGGCAATAACTCCTTAAGGGGTCAACTGACCATTTTGGTCATGTTGACTTATTTGTAGATCTTACTTTGCTGAACATTATTGCTGTTTACAATTTATCTCTATCTATAATAATATTCAAGATAATAACCAAAAACAGCAAAATTTCCTCAAAATTACCAACTCAGGGGCAGCAACCCAACAACCGATTGACCGATTCATCTGAAAATTTCAGGGCAGATAGATCTTGACCTGATATACATTTTTATTCCTGTCAGATTTCCTCAAAATGCTTTGGTTTTTGAGTTATAAGCCAAAAACTGCATTTTACCCCTATGTTCTATTTTTAGCGGTGGCGGCCATCTTGGTTGGTTGACCAGGTCATGCCACACATTTTTTAAACTAGATACCCCAAAGATGATTGTGGCAAAGTTTGGATTAATTTGGCCCAGTAGTTTCAGAGGAGAAGATTTTTGTAAAAGATTACTTTAATTTACGAAAAATGGTTAAAAATTGACTATAAAGGGCAATAACTCCTAAACGGGTCAACTGACCATTTTGGTCATGTTGACTTATTTGTAGATCTTACTTTGCTGAACATTATTGCTGTTTACAGTTTATCTCTATCTATAATAATATTCAAGATAATAACCAAAAACAGCAAAATTTCCTCAAAATTACCAATTCAGGGGCAGCAACCCAACAACCGATTGACCGATTCATCTGAAAATTTCAGGGCAGATAGATCTTGACCTGATAAACATTTTTATCCATTGTCAGATTTCCTCAAAATGCTTTGGTTTTTGAGTTATAAGCCAAAAACTGCATTTTACCCCTTTGTTCTATTTTTAGCCGTGGCGGCCATCTTGGTTGGTTGACCAATTCATGCCACACATTTTTTAAACTAGATACCCCAAAGATGATTGTGGCCAAGTTTGGATTAATTTGGCCCAGTAGTTTCAGAGGAGAAGATTTTTGTAAAAGATTACTTTAATTAACGAAAAATGGTTAAAAATTGACTATAAAGGGCAATAACTCCTAAACGGGTCAACTGACCATTTTGGTCATGTTGACTTATTTGTAGATCTTACTTTGCTGAACATTATTGCTGTTTACAGTTTACCTCTATCTATAATAATATTCAAGATAATAACCAAAAACAGCAAAATTTCCTCAAAATTACCAATTCAGGGGCAGCAACCCAACAACCGATTGACCGATTCATCTGAAAATTTCAGGGCAGATAGATCTTGACCTGATAAACATTTTTACCCCATGTCAGATTTGCTCTAAATGCTTTGGTTTTTGAGTTATAAGCCAAAAACTGCATTTTACCCCTATGTTCTATTTTTAGCCGTTGCGGCCATCTTGGTTGGTTGACCGGGTCACGCCACACATTTTTTAAACTAGATACCCCAATGATGATTGTGGCCAAGTTTGGTTTGATTTGGCCCAGTAGTTTCAGAGGAGAAGATTTTTGTAAAAGTTAACGACGACGGACGACGGACGACGCCGGACGCCGGACGCAAAGTGATGGGAATAGCTCACTTGGCCCTTCGGGCCAGGTGAGCTAAAAAAGTGGATGAAAATATCAACGTCAAGATCTACATAACAAGAGACTTTATGGAAAACAATTACTCAAAACTGCAAATCTACTTTAAGTATAAGTAAAAGTAGATGTTTTTATATTCACTTTATTTGTTTCCTAACAAGCTTAAGTTTTAAACAATATAACTACAAAATTCTACATAATGCTTTGCTAAGGCCAAATAAAGATATATGTGTGGTTCCAGTAACCCGACCGACCCTAGTTAAAACCCCCCGACCCAAGAACTTTTTTTTTCATTTCTGAAAAATAAATTTTCAAACGATCAAATTTTGAGGATTGTGAATTAACATAATTAAATTCATAGATTTCTGTCATCTGAATTTCCATCACAAGTATCTGTTATGGCTAAAATGCAAGAATTCATAACAGAATGCAACAAAATTAACTAAAAATGTATCATGACTGTTTAGGTTACAATACACCATTAGAATTTATGGGCGCAGCCATTTTATGAGCATAACATGGTATTCAGAATTAAGAGTATGACTAATCCTGATTGGTCGATATGTGCGCCCGTTGTTTTTTATTATTAGAGACTTCGTGCACTCTGCTTTATACAAAAGGCAAAATAAAAATTATTCCGTAGCCCTAAAGGCACTGAGATGACTTTTCAACGCTAGGACAAGACACGTATTTTTAAGGGCAAAATTGATAGGCATGGGAGATAAGTACAAAATACGCTAAGAAAAGCAACGCGAACCTATATTTTTTGGACCAAAAAATACTGTCATAATAACTTTTCTTTGATTCTAGCAAGGTTTCGTTAAGAAAATCAACTTTCTAAAGTCTGTATCTCGAAAAAGGCTACCATTGTCGCCTATGGGGAAATTAATTGTTTATTTCAATCTATATTTTACAACCACATGTAAAAATGGCTGACTTCCGGTTGGGGCGTGTATAATACCGGAAACAATTTCGGTAAACAAACGATTTTTTTCCGGATTTTGACATTCAAAAAAAAAAAATAAAAAAAAAAAAAAAAAAATTGCCGACCTACCGACCCTATTTTTTAAAAGTATGTAACTGGAACCACACATATATTTTTATTTGGCCTAATTCACCATAAGTACTCACCAATACATTAACCATAACAAAAGGTTTACTCAATTCTGCTATCTCTTTAGAACTATCAAACTGTGGTTTTAATGCTGAAACAAAAGCAAATTATGAAAAATTGTGAGGCATAAAGACATTTTACATACAAATGTTGAAGCTACTGTACATTATTAAATATACAGCTGTATTTGTAATACTTTCTTACTTCTTTTATAAGTACCTGGTATGTAAAAACTCATTAATGCAATTCATTGTACATGTTAAAGTATCCACACAACTGACCATTAACACATCACAGTTTACAATGGCATTTTTTGGATACATGAATGAATTCTTTTAATTGGCCAAAGTTTTAAGTGTCCATAACATTACATTCATAATGTAACAATCCACTTGTAGATCAAGGGAGGTTTTAATTCACTCTCACTTCTGAGTGAATATTATCAAAAAGTTTGGTTGATTTCTGTAGAGAAGTTGCAGTAAAGTTTCATTTAACAGAAATTACCTATTATGGAGATTATGGAGGAATTCCAATCATAGTGATGCAACACAACAGATAGTTAACGCCAACTAAGTCAGTGTTACTCTACTTTGCAGGAGAAGGTACTTAAATAGTTTTAGAAAAAGATATAGTACAAATAGAAAGAAACAAAAATTGTAAAAATCTTCAAATACAGGCAATAACTCTTATAATGAGTCATACACCAATTTGATAAACATAGACAAAATGTAAATTTAGACATTCAAAACTTTTATGGTCTTTCAGATGTTCTCTATCTATTACAGTTTTTAAAACAATAGTACTACATATGTATGTTAAGCCTTTGTGGCCATATTTGTTGGCCTACTGAATTATAGGGAAAACATTTTTTCAAACGAGATACCCAAAGGATCATCATGGCCAAGTTTGGTTTAATTTTGCCATGGGGTTTCGGAGACGATTTTTGTAAAAGTTAATGGACAGAGCCAACTGATGACAAAAGCACACAATAGTTTTTTGATTCAGGTGATTTGAAAATAAATAAATAACATTTATTGGTTTCTGAATATCAATAAGATTAACTAAATTCTAAGATTAAATTTCACACCAGTTTATCCCTGCTGTTCTTAAAACTAATGGTTAATAGGAATTAACCCATTATAAACCTTCTTATGGAAATATGTGACATTAATGTATTTAATGTACTATATTACTATAAATGCATTATTTGTGATATAATTTTTCAATATTAACAATCAATATTTAGAATCTAAAGAAACAGCTGTGTGGTTATTTAGTGTAAAGTAATATTGCTATTATTTTTTTAATGTCTTTTTTGTAGCTCCACATGTTGCTTAAAATGTGTGCAAAAACAGAATTATGATAAGAAACAAACTGTTGGAACACATATGTGTCTAGTCTGTTAAAATGTTCAATAGTAAAATACATTGAAGACCCATTGGTGGCCTTTGGCTGTTATCTTCCCTTTTGTCGGATTGTTGTATTTTTGATATATTCCCCATTTCCAATTTTATTTTTTAACAAAAGAAAAGTTTAAAACTGACTCACTAGACTCAGACCAAATAGTCTGTAGAAATGAGATGAGACTATACTTAAACAAGTGCATACAATATATCATTGACCTGCCATTTAAACTGATCTAATCACAAACCTTCAACAATTGTTAGTATCTCTTTGACTTGGTTGTCGCCAGAAAAAGAATTAGCAAATAAATATTTTTATACTTCAGACTTTGCTGACAACAGTTTGATCAACTGATAACAAATTAAACTGCCATGACTGTACAAGGGAAAATAGACGCACACCAATATCGATTGTTCTGAAAACTTAAGTACAACATTAACTTACATTTACATGCTCCACACCATGTCTTATGTATAACAAGCATCATTGGTTTATTCCTAAAATATAATTAAGTCACATTCAATAGATTCTCAAAAATCTGTTAGACCAAATGTTAATTCCCCGAACTGTCAGACTTGTATAACTTTTTAATGCTGGAGGAGTACTCTGTTAAGTTTGGAAACAGAGATTTGATAATAGAAAAGTCCTACTTAAGTATATATTCAGTATAGTGCATTGAATGTGACTGGTTAGTTCCATTAATTTGTACAGATTAATTATTTAGTATTTAAATGTTTATTTTAAGTTTAATTTGATTTAAACTTGTGATACATGTTAGAATTATTACTTTAACTGTTTTTATATTTAACTTTTGATGTTTCTGTAATGTTTTAAGAAAATTCATTTATTTAACTTTTCATTAGTACCATTTCTTTTAAAGTTATGGTAAGATATGATAAGATCATTTAGAATTTAATTTATAGTCAGACACAGTCGGCCTTGCACAGGCCTTGAAATACTCTCACTAGAGGTTAGAGTTACCCACCACTTCAGGTGCAGATTGCCAGAGTTCGTAACCCTTTTTTGGTGCAAGTTTTACTTCTTTAAAAACACAACGCAAAGCATATTTACCTTACTTAAGACTAACTCTGGAAATATCTTATTTTTCATTATACATTTGAATTACTTTATTTTTGAACGTCATTCTAATAAGTTTATACTCTGACTTTGTTAAATACAAAACAAAATGTACATGCAATTATTGTACATTTGTAAATAAAATAGTTTTCACAGAACCCTTTCCGTTACAAAAGTTTTCAGAGGTTGAATCAAACATAAATTACTTGATGACTAAAACAATATTTCATTGAGATTAATACAGAAGCATGAGTTGAACATATACATGTATACACTTAATGTTGGAAAACAAAATATCTGAGTTAAAGGTTTGATCTTATGATCCTCCTATTAAACCGTGCTAAAGGTGTCAGACTTACTGTTCCTTGGCTGCCTTAATACCATCCTCAAGGGTAACCCATGCAACATCATCATTCCAGCCTGTTAACAAAATATATTGTCAGTTTCAAATATGCCTTAATTATTAATATTGCTATAAGAAAGATAGTGCAGGTTACTAATAGCTCAAATAGAGTTGTTTCTAACTGATTTTTTTTTTATTTGTACCCTAATACATTTAATTTTTGTAATTACAGTGCAAGTCAATGTAAATATAACATTGTATAAATATTATTTTTTAGTAGAGAATAATGGAATTGTGACATATCTTGTACATAATCATGATAATGTTTACTAAAACTTTTATCACAATGTTCAAGTTAGATTTTGAAAATGGTCGGAAGGGTGTATTATATATATAAATAAATGGCATTTCAGCAGGTTCACCGTTAAAAACAGTGTATTGTCATGACTACATGAAAATTTTGGTAAACACTATTTGAATTAATAATATATATCATGTATATTAATATGTATATTAATACATATACACAATAATTTCATTTACAATAATACAAAGAACCATGATCCTATCTTTTTAGGAGAAAACAACGCTTAATATCACTACTTTAAAATCTGTCCAGCTTGACCCAAGAATCTGCCCCGTTGAACTTTATTATTTTACACATCATACAACAATCACTTTTCCAGTGTGACATCAGATATTTTCTGTTGAGAAGTAAAAATATTACGGAAACCTTTGTGATGTCCAATAATGGTAAACGAATAGCGATAAGGTAAATGGTGAGGCAGTCCGGATAATTTTTATGTCTTGAAAGGCTATTACATTTTTTTAGCCTTGATGCCTAACACAGATAATCAATTTGTTATATTGGTCATTTTCTGTTAAAAAAAAATTAGCAGTAAAATTGTAAGACAAGATTTGATACTTCTGACACTTCTTGATAATGTTTACAAATGAAACTTGACAGTGACAAATATCTCAAATTCTGTTTATAATGTTATTTATTTCTGTAGAATCCAAAGAAACAAATAATGCAGAGTAAATGTGTGTAAAATATGGTAAAAAAACTGAAACTATTTACCTCTGGCTAAATCATTTGCTATAGACACAGTGATACAGGAGATAAATAATATGACACGCGTCAAAAAGTCCATTTTTCCTGCAGCAGTCGATATTCCTAAATGAACTGAACCTTTAGATATTTTAGGAGGTATATCAGTAATGTGTATTTTACGTACCAGTCTGCCGGTTAACATTCGGAAGCTATTAACAGAGACCTTCCGAGAAAATACACATGTGTTGTTAAATCAAAATTGTCAAAAAAATCTGAAATAAAGGAAAATTATGGCAGAAGACTTCGGAGAAGACCTTTTTAATGTGTTTGACCAGAATGAAGTAACCAAAGTGTCCCCTTTAGATACTCCCATTGTAGATAAATCTGATGAACAAAGGTGATTTGTCAACTTTCATTTTCCAAAGCTAAAAATTAAAATGTCTTTAATTTAAATGGTCAAGCTGTTTGTATTCTTCTGTTGTTTTATAAGCATTATTCACAAGGAACTTTGAGTAATAAGTTAAAAGACATGCTATCTGTAGTAAGGATCTCAAAGATCTGTATTGTACCAATGAAAAACAACAACTTTTATACAGTAAATAATCAGAAAGTGTTTTTTAATGCGACTGAGTGAGTATCTCTTTAATCTGGTACATAGACCTAAAATCACAATAATTAATCTGGCATTTTAGTCTGTTTGTCAAAATATCGCTTAAATAAATGGGTACTTATAAAGTGAGAAACGGAATCGAAACGAAATATAACGAAACGAAACGCAACGAAATATAACGAAACGAAACGAAATGAAAAAAATGAAGAAACGAAACGAAACGAAATGGAAAATGAAGAAACGAAATACAACGAAATGAATCTGACCCTTATGTTATGCAATTGTGTGGTGTGGTGCTGTTTATGTAGTTAATGTAGTTATCATTGTTACAACCACGTTAAAACAGTATCTATACTATTAAACGAGAAGACCTCATTTTGGGTGTCGCTTCTCTTCTTTCCACAATAAATTAATCATCATGCCTCTGTGTCCTATGGGTTCAGTACATAATCGCATTTGTCATCCATTCATATGATTATTCAGATTGAGTTATTTTGGGTGAAAAACGAGAAAAAAGACGTCCGGATTTCCGTCATTGGGCGAAATTTTAAGTCAGATTAGACTTCCGGTTTGCGTTTTTTTCTAACATACATTAATACTACGAATACAGTGTATTTTCTGTCTTATATCCGTCATTGGACGAGATTTAAGTCAGATTAGACCTCCGGTTTGCGTTTTTCTTTTTACTTTGAAACAAATACATATACTACGAATAAAGTGTATTTTCTGTCTGATATCATTTTCAAGTTTACTATCCACGGCAGTCACAGGGTTTATTTAATAGGGAGGGTCTGAATAATATATCAATGACCGCTGTGGATCAATTATTAAACTGAGAATTGACTGTAAAAAGAAAATACACTTTCAGGACGTCTGGAGCGGGTGTTTTTATGATCGAAATTTCAGGATTGACCATTTCGGGATTCGGGATTTCTTTTTTCGAATTTCGGGATGTCGAGATATTTAATTTGTATAATAAATTCAGCACCTCGGGTTTTCATGTTTTTAAGCCCGGGATATTGGGATCAGGGCCCCTCCGAAGTGGCGGATCCAGAAATGTTCAAATCCGTTGACTGCCTAAGAAGGGGTCCGCTCCGGTCATGCTTCAGTGATTCCCTATATAAGCAACCAATTATTTTTCAGAAAAGGGGTGGGGGGGGGGGGGGGGGGGGGGGGGGGGGCTCCCTAAATCCGCCTCTGCCCCGATCCCCCCTTTAATGAATGTTCATAATATACAGATAAGCGCTAAAAATTTTCATGTGTCATTAAAATTAATAGAGAACAAAAAAAAAACATTTGTGGAAGAAGGAGGAGCCGGGCTAAAAAAACATTATCCTGTCCCAAATTACCTATGACTTTTGATACCTTTTGTAAATTTAGGCACACTTGTCATGATAGGAATTCAGTCGGGGCATAAATCAAAAGTAGCTAAACCTCGCAAAGGAGGAAGGACGCCACTAGATAAGGGAGAAATAAGTAATCAAGTTGAAAGAGAACCACTTATTAAGGATATCACTGTACAGGGAGCTTTAGATATGATAGAAAATATTGTTGAATCCCATTCATTTGAAGCAATATATCTTTTCCAGACAAAAGCCACCTTGTGCTATGGTTGCCGCCAAAAGTTTAATAGAAAAACCGACCAAAACAATCTCGTAATCAGACATTATTGTGAGCGTGAATATTCTGTTCAGGGGGCAAAAAAGGCTAAGTGGCAATTTGCATATTTTCACTTGAAGTCATCTTGTGTTCGAATGAAATTTGCTGACTTTAAAAAGGAGAACATTAAGATTACAGCAGATTCAGAAGACATTGTTCCTCAAGAAGTAAAGGACAAACTTAAGGGAATCGGAGTGCAGTTGTAGTTTAAATCAAAAGTATATGGTCTCCAAAATGGTTTTGCCTTTTAACTTAGTTTGTTGAATGTGCAGAGAATAACTTTGTTTAACCAAAAAGATTTGAGTATTATTAAAGATTATCCTAATAAAAGTATTTTATAATGACCATTTATTGACTCGACTTCATTTTAAAAAGAAGTGATAATATAACTGAGACTGTGGTAAATGATGTCATTGAACATATACATGTATATTGGTACGATGGATGCCCATGCAAACATATTATATTCTCATATTCCCGAGCATCAGTTCTGATTGATATGTTTAAGGTTTAATCAAAAACAAATGAATAAACGAGACGTGGATAAAAACGTCAATAAAACAGCACAATAATAACAAAAACCAATGAAAACAGATGTGGCCGTATTTTTTGTGTTCGTGTTCAATATTCTGTTTCTGTATTTTTGAGTCCTTAGAATGTAAAGTTTTCAATAAGACATCCACATAGATCAGTACTCAGATGGGTTAGGCTTTATCTTTTGTGGTAATTTTGTCATTTTTGACTATCCTCTTCAAAGTTTGGGATTATAATTTTATTTTTCAACATTGTAGACCTTGAGCACAACTGACGAGTCGCAAATCGACGCAATTTGCACATCGTGTACATCAAAATTTGTCATCGCAAAATTTAATTGATAACAGGTTAAAATTTATCATAGTTTTTGTCTTGCATGCGATTTGTTTAATTTTTCAAAAGTAAAAAGACATAGATGCTTCATACTTTGTATATAGATGCCTCGTGTTACGAACTTTACGTCTGTCGCCTGAAAAATGTCTTGGGCCTCATTTTCATGAAAAAAGGTTCACATTTTTGTAGTATAAATAACAAAATGTTGTATGAGTGCGAATGAGACAACTCCATACAAGCCACAGTGTAGTTTAACTTAGCAATTATAGGTTAGAGTACGGCCTTTCAATACGAACTCATGAACAATCACCGAACAAGATATATAGGGTAAAAAATGACCAATGTAAAACTATTTAAACGTTTAAGAAAACCAACGCTATAATTAAGATGTGGTTTGAGTGCCAATGAGACAACTCTCCATCCAAGTCGCGATGCATTTTAAGTTAACAGTTCAATGAGTATCGACTTGAACACAGAGTCTTTGCTAACACTAAACAGCAAGCTATATATAAAGTCCCCAAAATTGCCATTGAATACAAACTTTAAACAAGTAAATCAAAATATAGAAAACGAGAAACACCTATGAACCACACCAACCACTGAACAACAGGTTCCTGACAGTAGTATTGAATATGCATCTGGTTTAAACAGTTTAACAGGCTCACCAACCTTCAACCTAACCTGAGACAGAAGTTAAACATTATAACATAAAAAGACGCTATAAAATATGAACTCTATGAAAAAGACGCGATTTAAACAATAACAACACTCCAGAATATGTATGATACGCGACACAATATAATATATACAAAACGAGAAACAGAAAACACATATGAACTACAACAACCACATGAACAACAGGCTCCTGAATAATCCAGGACAGGTGCATACAAAATATACACAATTAAGTATCTTGTAAAATCTGCATGCACGTCGGACAGTGTTAAGTTTTCGTGGTCAAATCCATATCGCCTATATTTTAAGCAGTAGGTGCACTATATTTGGTGTATTCAACTTACAGGTATCATCTGACTTCATAGGCGGATTTAGGGGGGGGGGGGGGGGGGCGGCCCCCCCCTTTTTGGGAAAACATTTGGTTGCTTATATAGGGAATCACTGAAGCGTGACTGGAGCGGGCCCCCTCTTAGGTCAGTCAGTGGGCCCCCACTTATAAAAATTTCTGGATCCGCCACTGGACTTGGACCCCATTTCTATAGTTCATTATAAGGGGTGTACTTTATCAATAATTTGGTTTATATGATGCTAATAAGATGAAAATTGCCGTTTAAAAAATGTCATCTGACCTTGACCATATTTTTATGGTTCATTGGTCAAAGTCGAATTTTTGTCATGTCACTGAGTTTGTTTCAGAGATACTTTAAGCAATTGTTCTACTAGATTTTAGGGAAAGGAATGATTTTGTACATACAAAAAAGATGTGGTGAGATTGCCAATGAGAGACCAAATGACACAGTTATTAACAACTATAGGTCACCGTACGGCCTTCAACAATGAGCAAAGACCATACCGCATAGTCAGCTATAAAAAGCCCGAAATGATAAATGTAAAACAATTCAAACGAATCCACCCGCCCTTTAGAGTAGTCTAGTCTGATGACAGAACGTTGTCTATATTTCGGACTAAACTACTTTCAAAAGTAACTACACTCAAAAGTAATGATTTCATGGTTCAGTTTGAAAGCAACTTAACCAAAGATATTGGTTTAACCTACACACAAGTCCGAATTGCTGTCAGTAAGATGTTTCAATATATCTATATTGAGATAATCAGCTTGCAACACGATGTAGATATTTGTTAATCACTTAAAACATGGTGGACTCTTTCTGACCATCTAGGTATGTTGATTTTCTTTCTCATCGACGTCAGCAGCGGATCCAGTCATTTTCAAAAGATTGAAGGGGTCTCCAACCCAGGAGAAAAACATTCCAAATTTATATCTTCATTCAAATTCATGTTTGGTAAAAAGGGAGGTTCAAACCTCAGATCTCTTTTTCAGTTCAATTTAGTTTTCGTTATGGCTACTCGTCAGCCGTTAGCATTTCACATTTTTAATTTCTTGTCAAATACAACTTGGCCAATTCAAACTGGGAGATACCATTTGATTTTTATGGGCTAGGATGAAATTTTTTGTCCTGCATTTTATTTAGTTGTAATCTCTGTCCTGCCTTTTTATTTTTCACTATATTTGGTCCTGCCTTTTTTAAATAAATTTATCCCGTTTTTTTGCCCAGTTGCTCATCCTGCCTTCTTTTTTACTAAACAATCCTGTCTTGTCTTTTTTATACTCATATCCCTGTCCTGCAGGATTTTTTTTAATTTCATCCTGAGACTACTATAACACAGTAGTCTCAGTTTCATCATAGCCCTCTCCCCCTCCCCCCTCCCCCCCCAAAAAAAATCAAATGGTAGCCCCTTAACTTGGACTCGGAACTTGGAATAAAAAAAACAATTAATTACCTTTATAAAAGCAAAATCCTAACCTCCTATAACAATGTAAAAGATATATTATATATAGGCCTATTTCGTCCATTTCGTTTCGTTTCGTTTATTCATTTTTTCATTTCGTTTCGTTTCGTTATATTTCGTTTCGTTTCGTTGTATTTCGTTGCGTTTCGTTGTATTTCGTTTCGTTTCGTTTCGATTCCGTTTCTCACTTTATAAGTACCCTAAATAAATGCACATATGGAAATATTTCTGAATTTACACAGGCTTTCCTATCTTTTTTTTTTATTAAGATAAAGACTGTTAAGTGTTCACCCATTAATTTGCATAAGATGTTTAAAAGAACCATTAATATATAGATATATGCATAGAAAACTTCAGTTGAAATTGGCATATAATCCCTCCACATTCTGTATGTCTGTCTAAAGTCAGAAGCCTGTTATCATGGTTATTTAGTGGTGATGTGTTACAAATTTGTTTTCCGTTCATTTTTTGATAAAAAAGACAATAAGTACAAATCTAAGAGTACTATCATCTAGTTAGTTTCTTTGCTTGATGGGAATGTAAAATATAAAGGCTAACAGAATGCATCGCATCATTCATGTCATTCCTGCTAATGCATTTGTTGGAGAAAAAAATATTCATTGAGAGGATCAAATGTATAAATGGAAGCTGTTTCAACAGAGTATTATTTATTTATTTATTTCAGGACTGATAATTTACTGCAGAGCATTGTTGGTACTAAGAGACCTGCAACTTCTGTTGATGTAGAAGAAGAAAATGAAGAACCGAAAACAAAAAAGATCAAAAGTTTACCTGATGATACAGGGTAATCTTTATACCTTTTATACACATGATTTATTGTGTAGATTATTTAAATAAGATTTGCATGAAGACGACACATCTTTAAATCTGATGATAAGCATACATTTTTACATGTACAGTGATGCATATGTGTGAAAAAAAAATTATTACATAGTTTAAAAAAGTAATTAATTAAAGTGGAGGCACTATAATAAATACTTTAATTTATAGAATTTCCAATGATTTATTTGTTTATCCTGTCCTGTTGCATAACATTTCTTATGGATTTTCAGACATTAAATTAAGGTTCAATTAAATTAAGTTATATTTTGTGTATATAATTGCAGGTCTACAGAAGTAATGCCAAGAATTCAGGTTCATACAGTAGAGACTGCAGAGGCTTGTTTACATGAGGTTTGTTTTATTGTTAACCCTGATTGTTTAAAGTGTTGTCCATAACCTTCTGTTATGATCATTATGTCCTTTTTTGTCATATTAAGTCTGTTCAGTTATCATTTAAATTTATTTGATACAGTATTCCTCACTTTTAAAATAGCATGACACTTCATTGAAAATTTCATTTCATTTACAAACTTTTCTCTTGCAGAAAACAGTTCCTGTTCATTATAGATAAATCTGGTTATTTGCAAATATTTAAACAAAAAGTAGTAGTTCATTGTGCATTATTATATAACATGAAATCAGAACAATATCTTGTGTCAGGTATTGTTACAATTAAGATACATGAGTACCAATTGAGAAAACCAACAGTTCTTAAACATGTTTTACAGTTTTCTCCATCATGATAAATAGAATTAATCACTTGTATACAGGATGGTTGTCTTATGGCATGTATGGTGTGGTTTACAAATGATTACCGTATTTACCTTGATAGAATGAAAATAAAACATCTCTTATACTGTGATACTTGTGTTTTCCTAACATAGCCACTTTATTGATAAAATTAAACAAAGTTACTATAGCAATGTCTTTATCTTTACAGGTTGCATTACCCCCAGATGCTGAGTTTGTACCTTTAACTAAGATGCCAGACACCTTGGCCAAAGAGTACCCTTTTATTCTAGATCCTTTTCAGAAAGAGGCTCTGTTATGTTTAGAAAACAACCAATCAGTTCTTGTATCAGCCCACACGTCTGCTGGGAAAACAGTTGTGGCAGTGTAAGTTCAAAGTTAAAAAATGATTTTTTAACTGCCCTAAATAAAGTTAATTGAATAAATAAGTGATGTCAGTGTAAATGGATATGACACCACTACAAAAACCTTTTTTAAAAGAAATTGTTTTTTGAAAGAATTGAATGCAGATTTAACAAGTTTGAAAAGATACAAAGTAATGTTGAACTTTTTGCATGAAGACTATATGACATATATGTATTAGGCAACGGAAAAACACAGTTAGATTTATTTACCCACTGGAAATTCACTTTTTGTTTTTTATTGAATTTAATCATCAATTACATTGACTTTAATACATTCATCATATCTTTAGTCAATAAATCAATTTTTAAACCAAATATTTATTTTGAATTAGTATTTTCTTTTATATTTATTAAGATTTGGTATTAATGTATAATTTGTAGGTATGCCATAGCTATGTCATTGCAACAGAAACAGAGGGTGATATATACCACACCAATCAAAGCTTTAAGTAACCAGAAATATAGGGAGTTGTATGAGGAGTTCCAGGATGTTGGTCTGATGACAGGAGATGTTACCATTAACCCTACAGCCAGTTGTCTTATTATGACTACGGAGGTCGGTTGAATTTTTTTTTATATAAATTTAAATTCAGACCTATTCAATATTTACTTGGTTGTTTCATGCAAGTTAATGCCCCCAAAAAATATAGTCTAGATGCAGTTATTTATTTGTCAGTGAAATAAATGCAAAATATTATTATCATTCAATAGTTTGTGATTTTGTTATAACATAACATAGTTTATGAAGATGTTTTAAATATTGATAATTTTAGATGCGAAGTAGTTCCTACTGTATTTAAGAAAATATTTGAATTCTGCAATACAATTTCTGTGTAACCTGTTGTGATTTTTACAGATTTTAAGAAGTATGTTATACAGAGGATCAGAGATTATGAGAGAAGTGGCATGGGTTATCTTTGATGAAATACATTACATGAGAGATAAAGGTAATGAATATCTGTGGTAAAGTAGAAAATGAACATCATATAAAAGTATGATTATCATTTTAACACAACTATGCACCAAACAATAACCTTATAACTGATTCAAGATTCAAGTCTCTGTTATGCCTTCAAATAATGGCCAATAAGAATTCCATAAGGGAAGCAACAGAAGGCCCCTGTAGATAAGAAAAGTCAACAGTTAATTTAAGAGACAATTAATTGATAATCGAATGTGGGTTACACAATGTGACAAATTTTGCATGGAATATTTGGCAATAAATTTTGATGTAAAGCATTGACATTGAGTCAATTTAGTTGTATATGAGGGTTTAATCCTTTTTTTATTACTTTTTATAGAGAGAGGAGTTGTATGGGAGGAAACCATAATTCTGTTACCAGATAATGTCCATTATGTGTTTCTGTCAGCCACCATACCAAATGCTAGACAGTTTGCTGAATGGATATGTCATTTACATAAACAGGCAAGTAAATTCGAGATTTAAGGATATTTGAAGTATACATAAGATAGAATAAGCTTCCAAACTATGTTCTTGTGTTATGCTATCCAAAATTTTTACTTGTCAAAGATTTCTTGGAACTTTAGTATGGATTCATGTGAGAGCTTATTGCTTTCTACAATCATATATTTTCATAACATAACATTTTGCAGATTTTGTGTGTAATTAATTCAAATGTTCAATGCAGTACAAATTATCAATAGTCTTTGGGTGAAATCATGAAATCAAGTATTCAGGAAAATACAATTTTTCCATGATCAATGAAAACTGGTACAAAAGATGATAATCGGAATTTGTTATTTTTGTAGAATACTAATGTTCGTGGATTTTTGTGTTAAATGTGAACCACATTCTTATGTGCTGAAAAAAGTATAAATTTCCAATAGACATGGTATGCTTTGGCAAAACCCCAAAATCAAATATCCACGAAAATATAATTTTACCGTAATCCCCAAAAATATAATTTTACCTTAATCCCCAAAAATATAATTTTACCTTTATCCCCAAAAATATAATTTACCTTAATCCCCAAAAATTGGAACACCCGAAAATGAATGAATTCACAGTATAGGCACTTTATTTCTTTAATGAAAGTGCAAAAAAAAAAGTACTTGTATTTTATAAGTTGATTCTTCTTCTATTTCAGCCATGTCATGTAGTTTATACAGATTACAGACCTACACCATTACAACATTACATATTCCCTGCTGGTGGAGATGGAATACATTTAGTGGTAGATGAAAATGTAAGTAATGTAAGATTTGAGATGTGGTATGATTGCCAATGAGACAACTATCAACCAGAGTTCACATGAAGTGCAGATAAGCAATTAAAGGCCACCATACAGCCTTCAACAATGAGTAAACTGATACTATATAATTGGCTTTAAAAGGACAACCTTCAACAATGAGTAAACTGATACTATATAATTGGCTTTAAAAGGACAACCTTCAACAATGAGTAAACTGATACTATATAATTGGCTTTAAAAGGACAACCTTCAACAATGAGTAAACTGATACTATATAATTGGCTTTAAAAGGACAACCTTCAACAATGAGTAAACTGATACTATATAATTGGCTTTAAAAGGACAACCTTCAACAATGAGTAAACTGATACTATATAATTGGCTTTAAAAGAACAAACATTCAAAATATGAAATGATTTAAACGAGGAAACTATTGGCCCGATTTATAATAAAACAGTTATCTAAAAGCAAATATAACTGACAAGTAGGGCTATTTTAAATTAAGGATTTTTGTAAGGAGAGGATATGTCCTTGGATCAGATAGGCCCTAAAATCAAATGGGTATCAAATTTTATTATTATATAGGTGTGTATAATGTTAATAAAGTTATAGTATGTTAATATATTTTTTTCAGGGAGAGTTTAGAGAAGAGAATTTCAACACAGCAATGTCAGTTCTTAGAGATTCAGGTGATGCTGCCAAGGGTGATCAGAGGGGAAGAAGAGGAGGTTTTAAAGGTAAGCATTAATCTTTTGAGGTTAAAAAGGATGCTTCCTATCAATGTTTTTTACAACAAAAATATGTGAGATTTTGTCACATTATGATAAAAGAGGCAGTTTTCTTGATACAGTAATAACTCCACTTAATATCCTTTTCTGTTCAGGAACAATTCAAACTTTTTTGTATTGAAGTCAAATGCAATGTTTCATTACTGCTAAAATTTATCAGTATCTAAAATATTTATTTGCTATATGGTCTTTATGAAAATTATTTGCAAAGTAGTTTTATATTTATGTTTTTTCCTTCAGATAATGAGTCAAATTGTTACAAGATAATAAAGATGATTATGGAAAGAAACTTTGCACCAGTAATTGTGTTCAGCTTCAGTAAGAAAGATTGTGAAGCTTATGCCTTACAGATGTCTAAGTTAGATTTTAATACAGGTAAAAATTAGGACTTAAATGATATGTCTGACTACCAATATGATTTTCTATACAAGGGTCAACATTGGAATTTCACAAATGAATACATTTATTTATTTACATTCAGTTCACACTGTAAATGTACACATTTTGTACCCAAGCCTTTAATTTGACAAACTAATTTCACTTAGACATTATTAAACTATTCTGACTAAGTTAATTGTGGCAAACAAATGTTTTAAAATATGCAAAATGCATGTTTTTCAAAACATCCCTATAACTTGAATTTCCTGGAAACTGACATTTTTTTAAATGTTTCATAAAATCAAAAATATAAGTAATCAACCAATTGTTCATATGTGATTACTTGTTGCCATGCAGTGTGGTTATATTAGGGTGTATCACTTGTTATGAATAAATTTTATCATTTTTTACTCGACATTTTATTTCAGAGGAAGAGAAAGGTCTTGTGGATGAGGTGTTTAACAATGCTATAGATGCCTTATCAGATGAAGATAAGAAACTACCTCAGGTAGAGGCTGTCTTACCTCTGTTGAGGAAAGGTATAGGTATACATCATGGTGGATTGTTACCTCTGCTAAAAGAAACAATAGAAATTCTCTTCTCTGAAGGATTATTAAAGGTATGTTTAATATGTGTTTTGTTAAGAGCTATTTCTTCTTCTGTATTGCCTGTGTACAATGCTAGCTGAGACCATGCTAAAATGGTTGATTCAAGTCCAAAGAGAGCCAATGTAATTGATTGTTTTATATTACAACTGAAAATTTGAATGTGGTGTATTCCTTGCAATAACTATATTTGGTAGATATTGTAAATATAGAAATCAAGTGGTAAAACTGGTTTTTATACCCCCGCTTTAAAAAAGGGGGGGTATACTGTTTTACCTCTGTCTGTCAGTCCGTCGGTCCGTCCATCAGTCCGTCCGTCCGTCAGTCCGTCCGTCAGTCAGTCAGTCCGTCCCATGAAACTTTCGTCACATTTTTCTCAGGAACTACACATCCACCCTTTCTGTAATTTAGTATCAACATTTATATATGTCAGCCATACCGTGTGATGCGTTTTCAGATTCATCACTTGACAACTTCCTGTTTACCGAACACTTGTCTGATTTTACACATGATAGCCAAGTTGAAAATTTTCGTCACATTTTTCTCAGGAACTACAATACAAGGATTTCTGAAATTTGGTTTCAGGATTTATATAAGTCAGCTATACCGTGTGATGCGTTTTCAGATTCATCACTCGACTACTTCCTGTTTACCGAACACTTGTATGATTTTACACATGATAACCAAGTTAAAAATTTTCGTCACATTTTTCTCAGTAACTACAATACAAGGATTTCTGAAATTTGGTTTCAGGATTTTTATAAGTCAGCTATACCGTGTGATGCGTTTTCAGATTCATCACTCGACAACTTCCTGTTTACCGAACACTTGCATATTTTTACACTATTAATATTATCCACTTGCGGCGGGGGTATCATCAGTGAGCAGTAGCTCGCAGTTTCACTTGTTCATTCATTCTTGTATATCACATAAAATTTGAATGATAGAAAAAAAAAGCTGCTCTGCTTTATCATGCTTAGTTAAAGTTTAAATAAGAGATACTTTTGTGTTAGTTCAACTTTTATTTTAATTATTCATGTGTGTATTTTAGGCTTTATTTGCTACTGAAACCTTTGCCATGGGATTAAACATGCCTGCCAGAACAGTATTGTTCACAAGTGCCAGGAAGTTTGATGGAAAAGACTTCAGATGGGTATGTTTATACTAGTTTGGTTACATCCAAATTTCTCTTTCTTCTGCTTTTTTTCTGCCAATAAACACATCAATGTTCTTATAATACAATATTGAGCAATATGTGAGCACTATTAGTTGTTACTTTTGTTAGTTAGCTCCTGTTCCAAATTTCTTTGTTATATTGCCAACTAATTTGTTAAATATTATTCACTTTTTATGACGGATAAAAAACTTGAGTGGACAATTTGTTTGTGGTTGAACATTTGTTCATTTTATGAGTAATGATGTGTTTTAGGTTTAAATGAAAACAGAGATACTCGGCTATTTAAGAATTGTCTCAGTATTGATAAGGTTTCTGACAGTTCTTTGAATTTGGTAATCATTATAAGGAAAAGGTAGTAATACTGCCATTAACTTAATATAATGTTTTCAGGTAACGTCTGGAGAGTATATACAGATGAGTGGTCGAGCTGGAAGAAGAGGTATAGATGACAGAGGTATTGTTATCTTAATGGTTGATGAAAAAATGAGTCCTCAGGCTGGCAAACAGATTGTCAAGGTAATAATATACATTATCATTACTTCGAATTTAACTAATCAAGTTCACTGATTTGTTTATTTCTATGAAAGAATTAAAATTATTTAGCATTAAATTCACTGATTCTATAATTTGTTCATATGTGTTATTGGTATTTTTTCATACTCAGTGAAATACTGGTAAATTATTAAGAAAGTATGTCAGCTTGATTCATAATATGGTAATCAGACTTATCAAAAATTAAAATAGTAAAAATAACAAACCCTGAGGAAAAGTTAGAAAGGATAGTCCCTAATCAAAGGGCAAAATCAAAAGCTCAAACACATCAAACAAATTTTTGTTAATAGGGTCTGCCAGATTACTTGAACTCAGCATTTCATCTGACCTACAACATGGTGTTGAACTTGTTACGAGTGGAAGAAATAAATCCAGAATATATGTTGGAGAGATCTTTTTATCAGTTCCAGAATTATGCAGCCATACCTGATTTATTTGATAGTGAGTATGCAAAACGTCTAAAATCTTAAGTAATTATACCCCCGCTTTAAAAAAGGGGGGGTATACTGTTTTACCTCTGTCTGTCAGTCCGTCCATCAGTCCGTCCGTCCGTCTGTCAGTCAGTCCGTCCCATGAAATTTTCGTCACATTTTTCTCAGGAACTACAATACAAGGATTTCTGAAATTTGGTTTCAGGATTTATATAAGTCAGCTATACCGTGTGATGCGTTTTCAGATTCATCACTCGACAACTTCCTGTTTACCGAACACTTGTCTGATTTTACACATGATAGCCAAGTTGAAAATTTTCGTCACATTTTTCTCAGGAACTACAATACAAGGATTTCTGAAATTTGGTTTCAGGATTTATATAAGTCAGCTATACCGTGTGATGCGTTTTCAGATTCATCACTCGACAACTTCCTGTTTACCGAACACTTGTATGATTTTACACATGATAACCAAGTTGAAAATTTTCGTCACACTTTTCTCAGGAACTACAATACAAGGATTTCTGAAATTTGGTTTCAGGATTTATATAAGTCAGCTATACCGTGTGATGCGTTTTCAGATTCATCACTCGACAACTTCCTGTTTACCGAACACTTGTATGATTTTACACATGATAACCAAGTTAAAAATTTTCGTCACATTTTTCTCAGGAACTACAATACAAGGATTTCTGAAATTTGGTTTCAGGATTTTTATAAGTCAGCTATACCGTGTGATGCGTTTTCAGATTCATCACTTGACAACTTCCTGTTTACCCAACACTTGCATATTTTTACACTATTAATATTATCCACTTGCGGCGGGGGTATCATCAGTGAGCAGTAGCTCGCAGTTTCACTTGTTCAATACTATAATTGGTGGTTAGTAATTTATTTGACACCTTCACTTTACGATCGAAGCTTTTAACGTCCTTGACTGGCCATACAACCCTTGCACTTCACTTGTACCATATATGAGGACAATTTTTACTTTGTGAAGAAAACCACTTGAAGCTGTTCATTTGTAATATGACAAACAAAGCATTCATGGTCGATATATAACTATCAAACACATGCACTTCAAAAATTTTAATGACTCTGAAAGGTTGTAGCCAGAAAATATAAATTTTCCAGAAACTGAAGGGGCACATAAAATTATATTTATCAGAATCTTTACCTCCAAAAAGTAAAAATGCACTTTCTTTTAAATCAGTTAATGTTGTTAAGCTACATTTCAAAATTATTTAACAAAGAAAATTAGCATTCGTTCTTCATAATTAGAAAATTTTAGGAGACACTCTTTGTAAACACTCAACCCCACACACTATAACTTTTCAAAATTATGAATAAATAAAGATTTTTGTCAGGAAATACATCTAACCATTATGTGTTTCAAGTTCCTCCTGACCCATTTCTTATAGATCTTTAACAACTTTTAGTGTTTGAGACAATCTGAGTTTATTTAGTATAGAATTAGATAAAAAGGTATACATCAATGCAACCAAACATAAAACCGCATTAAAAAATAAGGGGGATTTTTACATAAACAGTTGGATTTTTATGATGTCATAACTTTTTTTGTTAAATTTATCTTTTTATGTTTCGAAGTAGAATCCTAATAGAATTTTTAATGTTTAACCATGTCATAAGTTTAGGAAAGTTATTTATTTTCTTTTAATTTTAGAACTAAGAAAATTGGAAGTAAAATATGGTGCCATAGAAGTGCCAAATGAAGACCAAGTGTCGGCGTATTATAAGATCCGTCAACAGTTAGATAATCTAGGCAATGATTTACTGACGTTTATACAGAAACCAAACTATTTACTCCCGTTCTTACAGCCTGGTAGACTGGTGAAGGTAAGTTAGATAACTCTGGCAATGATTTACTGACATTTATACAGAAACCAAACTATTTACTCCCCTTCTTACATCCTGGTAGACTGGTGAAGGTAAGTTAGATAACTCTGGCAATGATTTACTGACATTTATACAGAAACCAAACTATTTACTCCCGTTCTTACAGCCTGGTAGACTGGTGAAGGTAAGTTAGATAATTCTGGCAATGATTTACTGACATTTATACAGAAACCAAACTATTTACTCCCGTTCTTACAGCCTGGTAGACTGGTGAAGGTAAGTTAGATAACTCTGGCAATGATTTACTGACATTTATACAGAAACCAAACTATTTACTCCCCTTCTTACAGCCTGGTAGGCTGGTGAAGGTAAGTTAGATAACTCTGGCAATGATTTACTGACGTTTATACAGAAACCAAACTATTTACTCCCCTTCTTACAGTCTGGTAGACTGGTGAAGGTAAGTTAGATAACTCTGGCAATGATTTACTGACATTTATACAGAAACCAAACTATTTACTCCCCTTCTTACAGCCTGGTAGACTGGTGAAGGTAAGTTAGATAACTCTGGCAATGATTTACTGACATTTATACAGAAACCAAACTATTTACTCCCCTTCTTACAGCCTGGTAGACTGGTGAAGGTAAGTTAGGTAACTCTGGCAATGATTTACTGACATTTATACAGAAACCAAACTATTTACTCCCCTTCTTACAGCCTGGTAGACTGGTGAAGGTAAGTAAGATAACTCTGGCAATGATTAACTGACATTTATACAGAAACCAAACTATTTACTCCCGTTCTTACAGCCTGGTAGGCTGGTGAAGGTAAGTTAGATAACTCTGGCAATGATTTACTGACATTTATACAGAAACCAAACTATTTACTCCCCTTCTTACATCCTGGTAGGCTGGTGAAGGTAAGTTAGATAACTCTGGCAATGATTTAATGACATTTATACAGAAACCAAACTATTTACTCCCCTTCTTACAGCCTGGTAGACTGGTGAAGGTAAGTTAGGTAACTCTGGCAATGATTTACTGACATTTATACAGAAACCAAACTATTTACTCCCCTTCTTACAGCCTGGTAGACTGGTGAAGGTAAGTTAGATAACTCTGGCAATGATTTACTGACATTTATACAGAAACCAAACTATTTACTCCCTTTCTTACAGCCTGGTAGACTGGTGAAGGTAAGTTAGATAACTCTGGCAATGATTAACTGACATTTATACAGAAACCAAACTATTTACTCCCCTTCTTACAGCCTGGTAGACTGGTGAAGGTAAGTTAGATAACTCTGGCAATGATTAACTGAAATTTATACAGAAACCAAACTATTTACTTCCCTCCTTACAGCCTGGTAGACTGGTGAAGGTAAGTAAGATAACTCTGGCAATGATTAACTGACATTTATACAGAAACCAAACTATTTACTCCCCTTCTTACAGCCTGGTAGACTGGTGAAGGTAAGTTAGATAATTCTGGCAATGATTTACTGACATTTATACAGAAACCAAACTATTTACTCCCGTTCTTACAGCCTGGTAGACTGGTGAAGGTAAGTTAGATAACTCTGGCAATGATTTACTGACATTTATACAGAAACCAAACTATTTACTCCCCTTCTTACAGCCTGGTAGACTGGTGAAGGTAAGTTAGATAACTCTGGCAATGATTAACTGACATTTATACAGAAACCAAACTATTTACTCCCGTTCTTACAGCCTGGTAGACTGGTGAAGGTAAGTTAGATAACTCTGGCAATGATTTACTGACATTTATACAGAAACCAAACTATTTACTCCCGTTCTTACAGTCTGGTAGACTGGTGAAGGTAAGTTAGATAACTCTGGCAATGATTTACTGACATTTATACAGAAACCAAACTATTTACTCCCGTTCTTACAGTCTGGTAGACTGGTGAAGGTAAGTAAGATAACTCTGGCAATGATTTACTGACATTTATACAGAAACCAAACTATTTACTCCCCTTCTTACAGCCTGGTAGACTGGTGAAGGTAAGTTAGATAACTCTGGCAATGATTTACTGACATTTATACAGAAACCAAACTATTTACTCCCGTTCTTACAGTCTGGTAGACTGGTGAAGGTAAGTAAGATAACTCTGGCAATGATTTACTGACATTTATACAGAAACCAAACTATTTACTCCCCTTCTTACAGCCTGGTAGACTGGTGAAGGTAAGTTAGATAACTCTGGCAATGATTTACTGACATTTATACAGAAACCAAACTATTTACTCCCGTTCTTACAGCCTGGTAGACTGGTGAAGGTAAGTTAGATAACTCTGGCAATGATTTACTGACATTTATACAGAAACCAAACTATTTACTCCCCTTCTTACAGCCTGGTAGACTGGTGAAGGTAAGTTAGATAATTCTGGCAATGATTTACTGACATTTATACAGAAACCAAACTATTTACTCCCCTTCTTACAGCCTGGTAGGCTGGTGAAGGTAAGTTAGATAATTCTGGCAATGATTTACTGACATTTATACTGAAACCAAACTATTTACTCCCCTTCTTACAGCCTGGTAGACTGGTGAAGGTAAGTTAGATAATTCTGGCAATGATTTACTGACATTTATACAGAAACCAAACTATTTACTCCCCTTCTTACAGCCTGGTAGGCTGGTGAAGGTAAGTTAGATAATTCTGGCAATGATTTACTGACATTTATACAGAAACCAAACTATTTACTCCCGTTCTTACAGCCTGGTAGACTGGTGAAGGTAAGTTAGATAATTCTGGCAATGATTTACTGACATTTATACAGAAACCAAACTATTTACTCCCGTTCTTACAGCCTGGTAGGCTGGTGAAGGTAAGTTAGATAACTCTGGCAATGATTTACTGACATTGATACAGAAACCAAACTATTTACTCCCCTTCTTACATCCTGGTAGGCTGGTGAAGGTAAGTTAGATAACTCTGGCAATGATTTACTGACATTTATACAGAAACCAAACTATTTACTCCCCTTCTTACAGCCTGGTAGACTGGTGAAGGTAAGTTAGGTAACTCTGGCAATGATTTACTGACATTTATACAGAAACCAAACTATTTACTCCCCTTCTTACAGCCTGGTAGACTGGTGAAGGTAAGTTAGATAACTCTGGCAATGATTTACTGACATTTATACAGAAACCAAACTATTTACTCCCGTTCTTACAGCCTGGTAGACTGGTGAAGGTAAGTTAGATAACTCTGGCAATGATTAACTGAAATTTATACAGAAACCAAACTATTTACTTCCCTCCTTACAGCCTGGTAGACTGGTGAAGGTAAGTAAGATAACTCTGGCAATGACTAACTGACATTTATACAGAAACCAAACTATTTACTCCCCTTCTTACAGCCTGGTAGACTGGTGAAGGTAAGTTAGATAATTCTGGCAATGATTTACTGACATTTATACAGAAACCAAACTATTTACTCCTGTTCTTACAGCCTGGTAGACTGGTGAAGGTAAGTTAGATAACTCTGGCAATGATTTACTGACATTTATACAGAAACCAAACTATTTACTCCCCTTCTTACAGCCTGGTAGACTGGTGAAGGTAAGTTAGATAACTCTGGCAATGATTAACTGACATTTATACAGAAACCAAACTATTTACTCCCGTTCTTACAGCCTGGTAGACTGGTGAAGGTAAGTTAGATAATTCTGGCAATGATTTACTGACATTTATACAGAAACCAAACTATTTACTCCCCTTCTTACAGCCTGGTAGACTGGTGAAGGTAAGTTAGATAATTCTGGCAATGATTTACTGACATTTATACAGAAACCAAACTATTTACCCCCCTTCTTACAGCCTGGTAGACTGGTGAAGGTAAGTAAGATAATTCTGGCAATGATTTACTGACATTTATACAGAAACCAAACTATTTACTCCCCTTCTTACAGCCTGGTAGACTGGTGAAGGTAAGTTAGATAACTCTGGCAATGATTTACTGACATTTATACAGAAACCAAACTATTTACTCCCCTTCTTACAGCCTGGTAGACTAGTGAAGGTAAGTTAGATAACTCTGGCAATGATTTACTGACATTTATACAGAAACCAAACTATTTACTCCCGTTCTTACAGCCTGGTAGACTGGTGAAGGTAAGTTAGATAACTCTGGCAATGATTTGCTGACATTTATACAGAAACCAAACTATTTACTCCCCTCCTTACAGCCTGGTAGACTGGTGAAGGTAAGTTAGATAACTCTGGCAATGATTTACTGACATTTATACAGAAACCAAACTATTTACTCCCCTTCTTACAGCCTGGTAGACTGGTGAAGGTAAGTTAGGTAACTCTGGCAATGATTTACTGACATTTATACAGAAACCAAACTATTTACTCCCGTTCTTACAGCCTGGTAGACTGGTGAAGGTAAGTTAGATTACTCTGGCAATGATTTACTGACATTTATACAGAAACCAAACTATTTACTCCCCTTCTTACAGCCTGGTAGACTAGTGAAGGTAAGTTAGATAACTCTGGCAATGATTTACTGACATTTATACAGAAACCAAACTATTTACTCCCCTTCTTACAGCCTGGTAGACTGGTGAAGGTAAGTTAGATAACTCTGGCAATGATTTACTGACATTTATACAGAAACCAAACTATTTACTCCCCTTCTTACAGCCTGGTAGGCTGGTGAAGGTAAGTTAGATAACTCTGGCAATGATTTACTGACATTTATACAGAAACCAAACTATTTACTCCCCTTCTTACAGCCTGGTAGACTGGTGAAGGTAAGTTAGATAACTCTGGCAATGATTTACTGACATTTATACAGAAACCAAACTATTTACTCCCGTTCTTACAGCCTGGTAGACTAGTGAAGGTAAGTTAGATTACTCTGGCAATGATTTACTGACATTTATACAGAAACCAAACTATTTACTCCCCTTCTTACAGCCTGGTAGACTGGTGAAGGTAAGTTAGGTAACTCTGGCAATGATTTACTGACATTAATACAGAAACCAAACTATTTACTCCCCTTCTTACAGCCTGGTAGACTGGTGAAGGTAAGTTAGATAACTCTGGCAATGATTAACTGACATTTATACAGAAACCAAACTATTTACTCCCGTTCTTACAGCCTGGTAGACTGGTGAAGGTAAGTTAGATAACTCTGGCAATGATTTACTGACATTTATACAGAAACCAAACTATTTACTCCCGTTCTTACAGCCTGGTAGACTGGTGAAGGTAAGTTAGATAACTCTGGCAATGATTTACTGACATTTATACAGAAACCAAACTATTTACTCCCCTCCTTACAGCCTGGTAGACTGGTGAAGGTAAGTTAGATAACTCTGGCAATGATTAACTGAAATTTATACAGAAACCAAACTATTTACTCCCCTCCTTACAGCCTGGTAGACTGGTGAAGGTAAGTAAGATAACTCTGGCAATGATTTACTGACATTTATACAGAAACCAAACTATTTACTCCCCTTCTTACAGCCTGGTAGACTGGTGAAGGTAAGTTAGATAATTCTGGCAATGATTTACTGACATTTATACAGAAACCAAACTATTTACTCCCGTTCTTACAGCCTGGTAGACTAGTGAAGGTAAGTTAGATAACTCTGGCAATGATTTACTGACATTTATACAGAAACCAAACTATTTACTCCCGTTCTTACAGTCTAGTAGACTGGTGAAGGTAAGTTAGATAATTCTGGCAATGATTTACTGACATTTATACAGAAACCAAACTATTTACTCCCGTTCTTACAGCCTGGTAGACTGGTGAAGGTAAGTTAGATAACTCTGGCAATGATTTACTGACATTTATACAGAAACCAAACTATTTACTCCCGTTCGTACAGCCTGGTAGACTGGTGAAGGTAAGTTAGATAACTCTGGCAATGATTTACTGACATTTATACAGAAACCAAACTATTTACTCCCCTTCTTACAGCCTGTTAGGCTGGTGAAGGTAAGTTAGATAACTCTGGCAATGATTAACTGACATTTATACAGAAACCAAACTATTTACTCCCCTTCTTACAGCCTGGTAGACTGGTGAAGGTAAGTTAGATAACTCTGGCAATGATTTACTGACATTTATACAGAAACCAAACTATTTACTCCCCTTCTTACAGCCTGGTAGGCTGGTGAAGGTAAGTTAGATAACTCTGGCAATGATTAACTGACATTTATACAGAAACCAAACTATTTACTCCCCTTCTTACAGCCTGGTAGACTGGTGAAGGTAAGTTAGATAACTCTGGCAATGATTTACTGACATTTATACAGAAACCAAACTATTTACTCCCCTTCTTACAGCCTGGTAGACTGGTGAAGGTAAGTTAGATAACTCTGGCAATGATTTACTGACATTTATACAGAAACCAAACTATTTACTCCCGTTCTTACAGCCTGGTAGACTGGTGAAGGTAAGTTAGATTACTCTGGCAATGATTTACTGACATTTATACAGAAACCAAACTATTTACTCCCCTTCTTACAGCCTGGTAGACTGGTGAAGGTAAGTTAGGTAACTCTGGCAATGATTTACTGACATTAATACAGAAACCAAACTATTTACTCCCCTTCTTACAGCCTGGTAGACTGGTGAAGGTAAGTTAGATAACTCTGGCAATGATTAACTGACATTTATACAGAAACCAAACTATTTACTCCCGTTCTTACAGCCTGGTAGACTGGTGAAGGTAAGTTAGATAACTCTGGCAATGATTTACTGACATTTATACAGAAACCAAACTATTTACTCCCGTTCTTACAGCCTGGTAGACTGGTGAAGGTAAGTTAGATAACTCTGGCAATGATTTACTGACATTTATACAGAAACCAAACTATTTACTCCCCTCCTTACAGCCTGGTAGACTGGTGAAGGTAAGTTAGATAACTCTGGCAATGATTAACTGAAATTTATACAGAAACCAAACTATTTACTCCCCTCCTTACAGCCTGGTAGACTGGTGAAGGTAAGTAAGATAACTCTGGCAATGATTTACTGACATTTATACAGAAACCAAACTATTTACTCCCCTTCTTACAGCCTGGTAGACTGGTGAAGGTAAGTTAGATAATTCTGGCAATGATTTACTGACATTTATACAGAAACCAAACTATTTACTCCCGTTCTTACAGCCTGGTAGACTAGTGAAGGTAAGTTAGATAACTCTGGCAATGATTTACTGACATTTATACAGAAACCAAACTATTTACTCCCGTTCTTACAGTCTAGTAGACTGGTGAAGGTAAGTTAGATAATTCTGGCAATGATTTACTGACATTTATACAGAAACCAAACTATTTACTCCCGTTCTTACAGCCTGGTAGACTGGTGAAGGTAAGTTAGATAACTCTGGCAATGATTTACTGACATTTATACAGAAACCAAACTATTTACTCCCGTTCGTACAGCCTGGTAGACTGGTGAAGGTAAGTTAGATAACTCTGGCAATGATTTACTGACATTTATACAGAAACCAAACTATTTACTCCCCTTCTTACAGCCTGGTAGGCTGGTGAAGGTAAGTTAGATAACTCTGGCAATGATTAACTGACATTTATACAGAAACCAAACTATTTACTCCCCTTCTTACAGCCTGGTAGACTGGTGAAGGTAAGTTAGATAACTCTGGCAATGATTTACTGACATTTATACAGAAACCAAACTATTTACTCCCCTTCTTACAGCCTGGTAGGCTGGTGAAGGTAAGTTAGATAACTCTGGCAATGATTAACTGACATTTATACAGAAACCAAACTATTTACTCCCCTTCTTACAGCCTGGTAGACTGGTGAAGGTAAGTTAGATAACTCTGGCAATGATTTACTGACATTTATACAGAAACCAAACTATTTACTCCCCTTCTTACAGCCTGGTAGACTGGTGAAGGTAAGTTAGATAACTCTGGCAATGATTTACTGACATTTATACAGAAACCAAACTATTTACTCCCCTTCTTACAGCCTGGTAGACTGGTGAAGGTAAGTTAGATAATTCTGGCAATGATTTACTGACATTTATACAGAAACCAAACTATTTACTCCCGTTCTTACAGCCTGGTAGACTGGTGAAGGTAAGTTAGATAACTCTGGCAATGATTTACTGACGTTTATACAGAAACCAAACTATTTACTCCCCTTCTTACAGCCTGGTAGACTGGTGAAGGTAAGTTAGATTATTCTGGCAATGATTAACTGACATTTATACAGAAACCAAACTATTTACTCCCGTTCTTACAGTCTGGTAGACTGGTGAAGGTAAGTTAGATAATTCTGGCAATGATTTACTGACATTTATACAGAAACCAAACTATTTACTCCCCTTTTTACAGCCTGGTAGACTGGTGAAGGTAAGTTAGATAACTCTGGCAATGATTTACTGACATTTATACAGAAACCAAACTATTTACTCCCCTTCTTACAGCCTGGTAGACTGGTGAAGGTAAGTTAGATAACTCTGGCAATGATTTACTGACATTTATACAGAAACCAAACTATTTACTCCTGTTCTTACAGCCTGGTAGACTGGTGAAGGTAAGTTAGATAATTCTGGCAATGATTTACTGACATTTATACAGAAACCAAACTATTTACTCCAGTTCCTTCAGCCTGGTAGACTGGTGAAGGTAAGTTAGATAACTCTGGCAATGATTTACTGGCATTTATACAGAAACCAAACTATTTACTCCCGTTCTTACAGCCTGGTAGACTGGTGAAGGTAAGTTAGATAACTCTGGCAATGATTTACTGACATTTATAAAGAAACCAAACTATTTACTCCCCTTCTTACAGCCTGGTAGACTGGTGAAGGTAAGTTAGATAACTCTGGCAATGATTTACTGACATTTATACAGAAACCAAACTATTTACTCCCGTTCTTACAGCCTGGTAGACTGGTGAAGGTAAGTTAGATAACTCTGGCAATGATTTACTGACATTTATACAGAAACCAAACTATTTACTCCCCTTCTTACAGCCTGGTAGACTAGTGAAGGTAAGTAAGATAACTCCGGCAATGATTTACTGACATTTATACAGAAACCAAACTATTTACTCCCCTTCTTACAGCCTGGTAGACTGGTGAAGGTAAGTTAGATAATTCTGGCAATGATTTACTGACATTTATACAGAAACCAAACTATTTACTCCCCTTCTTACAGCCTGGTAGACTGGTGAAGGTAAGTTAGGTAACTCTGGCAATGATTTACTGACATTTATACAGAAACCAAACTATTTACTCCCCTTCTTACAGCCTGGTAGACTGGTGAAGGTAAGTAAGATAACTCTGGCAATGATTAACTGACATTTATACAGAAACCAAACTATTTACTCCCCTTCTTACAGCCTGGTAGACTGGTGAAGGTAAGTTAGATAATCTAGGCAATGATTTACTGACGTTTATACAGAAACCAAACTATTTACTCCCCTTCTTACAGCCTGGTAGGCTGGTGAAGGTAAGTTAGGTAACTCTGGCAATGATTTACTGACATTTATACAGAAACCAAACTATTTACTCCCCTTCTTACAGCCTGGTAGACTGGTGAAGGTAAGTTAGATAATTCTGGCAATGATTTACTGACATTTATACAGAAACCAAACTATTTACTCCCCTTCTTACAGCCTGGTAGACTGGTGAAGGTAAGTTAGGTAACTCTGGCAATGATTTACTGACATTTATACAGAAACCAAACTATTTACTCCCCTTCTTACAGCCTGGTAGACTAGTGAAGGTAAGTTAGATAACTCTGGCAATGATTTACTGACATTTATACAGAAACCAAACTATTTACTCCCCTTCTTACAGCCTGGTAGACTAGTGAAGGTAAGTTAGATAACTCTGGCAATGATTTACTGACATTTATACAGAAACCAAACTATTTACTCCCGTTCTTACAGCCTGGTAGGCTGGTGAAGGTAAGTTAGATAATTCTGGCAATGATTTACTGACATTTATACAGAAACCAAACTATTTACTCCCGTTCTTACAGCCTGGTAGACTGGTGAAGGTAAGTAAGATAACTCTGGCAATGATTTACTGACATTTATACAGAAACCAAACTATTTACTCCCGTTCTTACAGCCTGGTAGACTGGTGAAGGTAAGTTAGATAACTCTGGCAATGATTTACTGACATTTATACAGAAACCAAACTATTTACTCCCGTTCTTACAGCCTGGTAGACTGGTGAAGGTAAGTTAGGTAACTCTGGCAATGATTTACTGACATGTATACAGAAACCAAACTATTTACTCCCCTTCTTACAGCCTGGTAGACTGGTGAGGGTAAGTTAGATAACTTAGGCAATGATTTACTGACATTTATACAGAAACCAAACTATTTACTCCCCTTCTTACAGCCTGGTAGACTGGTGAAGGTAAGTTAGATAATTCTGGCAATGATTTACTGACATTTATACAGAAACCAAACTATTTACTCCCGTTCTTACAGCCTGGTAGACTAGTGAAGGTAAGTTAGATAACTCTGGCAATGATTTACTGACATTTATACAGAAACCAAACTATTTACTCCCGTTCTTACAGTCTAGTAGACTGGTGAAGGTAAGTTAGATAATTCTGGCAATGATTTACTGACATTTATACAGAAACCAAACTATTTACTCCCGTTCTTACAGCCTGGTAGACTGGTGAAGGTAAGTTAGATAACTCTGGCAATGATTTACTGACATTTATACAGAAACCAAACTATTTACTCCCGTTCGTACAGCCTGGTAGACTGGTGAAGGTAAGTTAGATAACTCTGGCAATGATTTACTGACATTTATACAGAAACCAAACTATTTACTCCCCTTCTTACAGCCTGGTAGGCTGGTGAAGGTAAGTTAGATAACTCTGGCAATGATTAACTGACATTTATACAGAAACCAAACTATTTACTCCCCTTCTTACAGCCTGGTAGACTGGTGAAGGTAAGTTAGATAACTCTGGCAATGATTTACTGACATTTATACAGAAACCAAACTATTTACTCCCCTTCTTACAGCCTGGTAGGCTGGTGAAGGTAAGTTAGATAACTCTGGCAATGATTAACTGACATTTATACAGAAACCAAACTATTTACTCCCGTTCTTACAGCCTGGTAGACTGGTGAAGGTAAGTTAGATAATTCTGGCAATGATTTACTGACATTTATACAGAAACCAAACTATTTACTCCCCTTCTTACAGCCTGGTAGGCTGGTGAAGGTAAGTTAGATAACTCTGGCAATGATTTACTGACATTTATTCAGAAACCAAACTATTTACTCCCCTTCTTACAGCCTGGTAGACTAGTGAAGGTAAGTTAGATAACTCTGGCAATGATTTACTGACATTTATACAGAAACCAAACTATTTACTCCAGTTCCTTCAGCCTGGTAGACAGGTGAAGGTTTGTATTTATGGTTATAGTTGTTTGTAAATAGAAACAGAACTTCAGAAAATGTATTATGGTTGTGAAAGATCAGTTTTAATACTCAGATTCGCTATAAACTTTTGACTGGTTAATAAATGTTTGAAAATAAAAAAAAAAAAAAAAAAAAATAAATTCTGTAAAATCTTTTTTTTTTTTTGGTTATTTGAAATAATACCTTAAATATTTATTTTGCAAAATTGAACAAGTTTATTTAAAAATTAAGGCTGATTGAAGGGAGGGGTCTCTCCGTATGGAGCTTCAAATACTGTAACTTCAGAATTTATTGCATGCATTTATTATTGCAATTTTAATCATTGCGCTATTAAGAAAAATCCTGTTTAATAATTCATTTAAAAAATTCAAAATTCGAGTTTAAATTATTGCGATTATAACTCTGTCGCAATTTTTGCAATGATAAAAACATCGCAATCATTCTGAATTTACAGTATGACTTTTGACTTGGGCTGTTCCGGTAAAATGTTTTAAAAAAAATAGGTCTTGATATGATATGAAAAAATTGCTTTAGTTTTTTCTGTTATCTAACAGATCAAGAATGGAGAAGATGACTTTGGTTGGACAGTTGTAGTTAATATTCAGAAGAAGGCGAACCAGACCAAGGTAGTTATTGTCTTATTTTTATCTTTTTTGGGGGAAGTGTATATACCCTAAATTTACATATACACTATACCTTAAGTGAGCAACAATCATTCAATCTATAAGGATACAATATTAGATTAAGAACAGCAACATTTGCACAGATCTTGTTAGTAAAACAATGATGACAGGAAAAATAATGTTTCTTGGTTAAACATATGAATTGTATGAGAATGAATATTATACTGTATGAATATGTATATAACAAGTAACAGTAGTTTCATGATATTGTAGTGGAAATTTTGTTAGAAATTACATTATTTTTTTCATTATTGAGAAATTTATGGATTACTGAGCAATTTTTTTCTCAAGCAAATCGTAGGTAGCAGCCAGAGAGATACAAAATATTTGGGGCAACCTTTCATAGATGTACAGTAATCATCACCAAATTTATTTCTAAAATTTAAATTGGAAATGGGGAATGTGTCAAAGAGACAACAACCTGACCATAGCACAGACAACAGCAGAAGGTCACCAATATGTCTTCAATGCAGCGAGAAAATTGGGTCAAGTAGGATAAACGGTACTGTAGTTCCATCGGAAGAACAGAGTAATAAATCGGTTAAATTTTCGAAGTAAATCGGTTTATATATACATAAGTTGACAGGTTGACAAGTGAAAAAGTCGACAGTTTGACAAGTGTTATAGTTGACAGGTTGACAAGTGTTAAGGTTGACAATAGTTAAGGTCAACAGGTTGATAAGAATTAAGGTCAATAGGTTGACAAGTTATAAGGTTAACAGGTTGACAGGTTTAATTTTACAATTGAGGCATATTTTTTCAGATCAAAACTTTTTATACCCACGCTTTGAAAAAAAGTGGGGTATACTGTTTTACCTCTGTCTGTCCTTCCGTCAGTCCGTCAGTCTGTCAGTCAGTCCGTCCGTCCCATGAATATTTTTCGTCACATTTTTCTCAGGAACTACACTACCAGGATTTCTGAAATTTGGTTTCAGGCTTGATATAAGTCAGCTATACCGTGTGATGCGTTTTCAGATTCATCACTCAACAACTTCCTGTTTACCGAACACTTGTTTGATTTTACACATGATAGCCAAGTTGAAAATTTTACGTCACATTTTTCTCAGGAACTACAATACAGTACATTACGGTTATTTGCATAGCCTATTTGTCAGACGAAATTATGCAATAAAGCGGAGTATGCTTATATCCGAAATGCCAAAATACGGAGTCAAATAACCTCGATAGAGGAAATCCTGAAGAAAGATGAACGTCCATAATCCACTTACAACATATTGAATGATTATTTATTCTAATAAAAGTTATTTGTCTAGTGTTGTGCATTTTTATTTCATTGTTTATTCTTTCAATAAAGTTTATAAACACATTTAGTTTTAGTTTATTTATGTACCGACTTTTCCTTTACCTGAGATACGAAAATAAAATTGTTCTAAAAATAGATTTGTTTCTATAACCCGGATGTACAAATTATATTTTTACGCTTTGATTAAAACAAACTGTTGAACAATGCTACACAGTTTATAATCATTTGATACAATAAATGTGTAATGAACTGCCTTTAATGTGCAGTATTTACCGATTGCACAGTGATGTAACACTGTTACAATAACCTCGTTAGTTTCGTATACAGTATGCAAAGCAGTTCTAACAGGTAATAAGGCCCTGCACGGGTTATTTGCTGGACACGAGTGTTGAAAGTGAGAAAATATAATAATTTAAAGTTAATGTTCTTTTCAAAAAATATTCAAAATGAAAGATTGATGTATGAAATTCTTCAACCATATATAAATGCCCTGTAATATTTAACATAAATGTAGATCACCCCATGCCAAATATTGGATAATGATCGATAATTAGCAGGCGTTATTGTTTTAAAAATACACCCAACATGTAATCTATGAGCAATGTTTGAAATGCAATCAATAATTAACACCTTTTGAGACAGAAGATCATAGAATGGTTGTGTTTTTACAACAATCAGCTGATTGACATCTTTATGACCTCGAGGCTTAAAATAGAATATGGGAAACTTTACCTGTGTACACATCGAGGCCTTTTTTATAATCATATAAACACGAAAGAAACTGTTTTAAAACTTTATTTAAATAACACAGAAATAAATGTGAAATAATATAAAAAAAATATGATGCATTCAAGAAAAATATACTTACCAAATTGCTGTTTCCGGTCAAAAATCTCGTCAGTTTTAAATAAGCATATCTAGCTGGCGATTATTTTCTATGCAATTAACCGAAATGCCACTTGAGGGGCTATGCATATAACCGTACAATTTAACATTAGATGAATGGGAAATGGTTCTGTGCAGGAGAAAAGTATGCAATTAACCGAATTATGCTATTAAGCGGTATGCAATTAAGTGGAATCGACTGTACAAGATATTTCTGAAATTTGGTTTAAGGGTTAATATAAGTCAGCTATACCGTGTGATGCGTTTTCAGATTCATCACTCGACAACTTCCTTTTACCAAACACTTGCATATTTTTACACAATTAATATTATCCACTTGCGGCGGGGGTATCATCAGTGAGCAGTAGCTCGCAGTTTCACTTGTGTTTTTTACAGTCTCCATTTCTCACAATGAAATTGTCAACTTCTACCAGTAACTAATAATACTATTTAGTGAGTACACTTTATAAATGCTTTCAAGTTGTCAACCTGTCAACCTGTCGACTTGTCAACCATAACTTACTTTATATTATATTAAATTGTCAACTTGTCAACCTGTCAACCATTAAAATAGTTACATTTTTAAAATTGTCAACCTGTCGACTTGTCAACCTGTCAACCAGTCAACCATAAAAGTATTTACATTATTAACATTGTCAACCTGACGACATGTCAATCTGTCTACCAGTAATTTAATTTTTGTTGTTGTATAATTCAAATACCTTTATTGCCCATGAATACATATGCATATGAATTTATTATGAAAGCCGAAACTATAGTACTGTATATCCTACTTGAACCGAAACTCCCACACCTGGAGGCGTCCTTCAGCTGCCCCTAATTCTGTCAATTCTGAAATAGAATTTACTTTAAAAAGGTTCATAGAGTTTTATCTTATCTCTGTATTCAAAACAATAAGTAATTTCCACTATACCAGATTTTGCTGAGCAGTAGAACTTAGCGGGTTCTTTTTCATGAAGAGCAGAAATTTCAGGTCAGGTTGCAGACATCTTTAACTCCTGTTTGTATAATGTTTCAATTTTTATCCAGAATACCCCAGACACTGGTCCTGTATATGTAGCTGAAGTGTTGGCACATCTTACTAAAGAATGTGCGAGGAGTAGGAACTCAGCAAATATCAAACCATGTCCTGCTGGGGAAAAGGGAGAAATGCAGGTAACTAATTCATTTCGCGAATAATCTTATTTTTTTGAAGTTGGAAATTAAACACTCTTTACATTAGAAATTTAAAACTATTGCATATTAGATATCATTTCATGTTGTTAAAGTGATAGAATAGTTGACAATGTTTTAATTGGCCATGGTATCAGTTAAAGTTGTGTTCATCTTGTCATATTTTAACTCTAATTTACTTCAAATTATAATGTAAAGCTTACATTCATGGTGATTTGATGGGGGTTGTTTACTGCAATTGGTAAAAAAGGAAAGTGATGTCGAAATTACTTATAGGTTTTATGTCTGTAGGGAAATGTAGTAATTGCTGATGAAAAAAAGGTGTATGCATTTTCTTTTATAGGTTATTCCAGTATTGTCCCATTTAATACAACAAATAAGTGCTGTCAGATTATATATACCACAAGATTTACGTCCCCTTGATAACAGACAAAGTGTGCTCAAGTCAATACAGGTAAGAAATTTTAGAAGTTGTGCAAACTTTATGTTCAGTTCACCTACCCTTAAGACCTCTGTAAGATGAGGGCGGTAAAGGGTTATTTTCGTGCAACGTGATCGCCGTTTTTTATTTCATGTTCAACATGTTTTTACTTTTTTATTTGACGTTCAGTCGTGCAAGACGGATGCCTCGTTCAACGTGTTCTGCTCATTTAATTTTACGTGCATCGTTATTTTCAAAGTCTTATTTTGCGTGCTCGGTATTTTTCAAATAAAATTCAAACACTTGGAAGGATCGTCAAGAAATACTTTTTTAAAAGCCGTAAACCAATTATACAGCCCGTTACAGAGTAGTGATCGAATTCGCGTTTCTTTACCGTCAGAATAAGTTACGTTATCGACAAACTTATTTCAGAAGTGACATAATTTAATTTTCTTCATCGACAAAATATTTCATGTCCAACGTGTAAGTTTTCATTGTTGAAGTCGAAGTTTTTTTTAAAGGGGCACTAGCTACGAGATATATAAAAAATCTAAAGTTTGATTTTTTTCTGTTCAATCAATAATGAAAGTGAAATAGTGGAATAACATTTCACTTTTTGCAGCAAAAAAGGTTCAATTTTGTCAAATTACGCCAAGAAACATTGATAATTAGTAATTCACTTGCAAGTGAATGAGTCGACCTCTTTAAATCCATATTCATGTGAACTTCAATTTAACCCCTAGCTAGAGATTGACAACGCATGCATTGTACGTGTACTGGTTATTTAAAGAAAAAGAATGTCAACAATGAAAGTGAAACTACGGTAAATCATTTGATTGCTAATTCGATGCACATATAATCATTCTTATACGGTTAAAAGCAATGAGAAACATCTATTTTTAATGATTCTATAAAATAAAATCTAACAGACCTATAAAAATCCAATCGCACGTATTGGTTTAATGTATTCATATCTTTAAAATCTTTGTTTACATCGCTTATATGGTCATCTGAGGTCAAATCGATAGGTAATTAGATGGCGTCTGGACTGAAATACACACGAAACGAACCTATATATTTTCTACCCCATACTCTGTAAACTGTTTATTCTAGACTTTTGATAGTTTGGATAAATGTTTTACAGTGTTATAAATCAAATATGAGAATTTGAATCAAATCGGTGACCATGAATTTGACAGCTAGTGCCCCTTTAACATCGTCAAACATTTTTTATAATCAACCTCTGTCATTGGCATTTTCATTTTAACGGTAAAGGATCAAGTACAGGATCTCCGAAATTTCTATCATTTGTTACGAGGAAATCATTATTCAATCGAACATTATGTCTTTGTTCATGACACATATTATGAAATACAAAGGAGTTGATGTTTTAAGGAACTGTAGAGGTCTCCACAGGTTTTCAACAATGGTAGAATTCAAAACCTTGAATATGAAAGCCTCGAAATCCATGATACTTTTTCTGTGCGGTAGTTATATCTACAAATTCCAATCATGTACACGACATAAAATACATGTATATTCATACATGTAAATTTATATATTGGGAATTTATTTTTGTTTCCAAACAGAATTATAAGGTTATGTATAAGTGCCTCCGTTCACTGCACAATTGTAAATTGTCTTCCTAAAGACCAGCCATAATAAATGGCACAAGTTCACGTAGTCATAAAAAAGTCGTATAATTTACGTTATCGAACAAAAAATCAGAAATACGGAATATTATATGTGAATGGTTAGGAAATCCGTTTCCCCTACATGTTTTACAAGTCAAAGAAAATTGTTTTCCCTGTTACAAACGTTTTAAGAACCAGCTTTGTGTAACCTATAGACAAATTCGACTGGATATAAGGAAGTTAATATGTTTACTCTGATTTGAAATTATCTTTTAGAATTTTTTTTAGTAATTGAGAACCTATGTTGTTTATGGGTAATAGATGAAATGTTGCAAGATACCTCAAAATGACAGCAAGCGCAGTTTTCCGGACGATTTTCATTTGTACACTGCTAAAAACTGTCAGGTCCTGGCCATGATATATTTTGGAGAAATTTTTTTTTACTGATTTTTACTAAAAAATATATTATCTGTGTGTGCCATTGCAAGAAATAGTTGTGCTCGTTATTTTGTCATATTAAAAAAAATTCTCAACAAAATTTTCCCGTTTAAACTGTACTAGAAAAAAGTTTGGCATGTGAAACGGACGAAGACATATTCTAACAGAAGTACAAATACCAGTCCTCCCTTTTGTGTATACATATGAGAAAACATTTCAAAGTTATTGATTGAATTCAAATCCATCACACATACGGTACACATTGTAGTCCGAAAAAATAAAGGACTTCATTCCTATCAAACACTTTTTTAATTGTTTACCAGTATATTTCTTTTAGTTTTGGGTAAAATTGTAAAGGAAATAATACTATCAAGACGTCCTTCCATAACTGACTTTGAAGAAATGACTACTTTTCGCCCAATCGAAATGGTCATGAACATATTTTGTTTCATATTATTAGAATTATTTTCAATATTATCGGTCTTTAACTTGATTATCGACACATGAAAGTTTGTCAGCATTGTCAATCTTATTAACGTTAAAGTACCAATAGTTCGGTCACTACTCAATTAAGTTTGTCGATAACGTAGCTAATTTTGACGGTAAAGAAACATCAATTCGTTCACTTCTCTGTTACGGGCTGTATCATAAATGTGTATACTAAATCGGGAATATCAAGTAAAACAAAGAGTTAATATATAAAGGAAGACAGTGACTCAGTCACAAAAGGTTCACATAAAAGTATTTATTTTTCGTGCAACGTTCATTCAAGAAATTATTTTACGTTCAACGTGAAACTATGGCTTATTTCACATTTTTTTCGTGCAAGCACCCCCCTTTACTACCCTCTAAGATATTTTGACCTCTGTTGAATGACGCTCATCCAAAATAAATATGGCCACAATACTAATAAGTATAAAAAATAGCTAAATAACTTTAATAGCTTTACTTTAATCCTACATGTATAAGACCAAACATTGCTTGTGTCATATTTCAGAATTTTGTTATATTACTCCCACCTTTCAACAAAGAAACAATAAAATAATTTATTTTTGAAGAATTCCTATAATTATATTAGCATGCTCGTACTAAATTTGACCAAAATGCAAAGATCTTTAGATTTTTCACTTGCTTGCCAGAACTTCACTATGAAATATTTATTCTTGGAAGCAAATGGACAGACAATTTTCTATTGTAATAAACTAATCAAACTGTTGCTTTAAGTCCCACTATGGAGTTTGTAGATGAGATAAGCATACAGAAGCAAGTTCAAGTGCATCAGGATTTCATTACCTTATCATTATGGCAATACACTTTTAGAAAATGAAAATTCATTAACTTACCATAAATTCATTTAACAAAGGAAGTGGAAAAAAGATTTCCGGATGGAGTACCATTGATAGACCCTATAGAAGATATGGGTATTAAAGAAAAAGGTCTCAAAGAATGTGTCAAGGTAGGTTTTAAGTGTAGTTTGGTTGAAACTTAAGCAAGGTGCATTTTCTCATGAACTGTTCAACCAAAGCTTTTAAAATTTTAATATGTTGGTTTTGACAACAAAATGGAGGTCAAGTTCAATAATAACGATTTTGACTTTTACTGTTCAGGAGTTATGGTTCTTGAAAGATTGAAAAATGGTGTTTCCAGTCTGTCAGTGTATTTACTCATGAACCGTTCAACCAAAGCTTTTCAAATTTAAATATGTTGTTACTGTCAGATGACAAAATTGAGGTCAAGTTCAATAATGACGATTTTGACTTTTACCGTTCAGGAGTTCTGGTCCTTGTGATATTGAAAAATGCCAGGACACAAATAAATGTTATTAAATCTGGTTTGCTGTCGCTCTTACAGCCTCTTGTTTTCATGTGATCTGATTTTATGCATTAACTGCGGCAAGTTTTAATTTAAAAACAATCATGGGATAGTTTTACATCAAATGGAATTGAAGACAAATATCTTAATACAAGACTTATATTGTTAAAAGAAATAACTACACACAATCACAAAACATTTTATAGAAAATTGACTTTCACAAAACCCAGTTTAAACTGGGGGTAACACAGTATTATGCAGATAATATGCGTCTTTTTTTTTTTACAGTAAAGATATTGTCTAATGGTAGAGTGCTTATTTTTATATTTTTTAAATGATAAATTTCTTTTCAGAAAATAGAGGCATTTGAACATCGGATGTACTCCCATCCTTTACACAAAGATCCAAAATTAACAGAATTGTACAAACTGTTTGAGAGGAAAGCTAAGGTAAGTTGTTTAAAACAAACATTCAAAAGTATTCTTTCACTACATATAATATAGATTAACTTTACTGTTACTGTCAGATATGATCAAATAAATGGATATTAAAACTTTATGGTTAAGCATGCAACTATTTTAGTTCAAAGTGTTATCAGTGGTTGATCAATGATATAAAAAGGGTGGTCATGAGCCACTCACACAAAATGTAATCTGCTTGAAATATATGTTGTTGAAAATCAGACACTTTACTAAAAAAACTAAAATTTTCAACCTTTTAGGGTTGTTCAAGACATCTTTGGTCACCCTTCTTACATAGAGCTGAGAAGGGAAAAAAGTGTAGGAAAGACCAATAATGATAAATTATAAGTTGATATATTAAGCAATGAATTATAAAAATCTCACAATTAAGTTAGAATTAATTTTTGAAGGTTGGTGCTGAAATAAAAAATATAAAGACAGAACTAAAAAAGAAGAAATCTTTGTTACAAATGGATGAATTGAAATGTAGGAAGAGAGTATTAAGAAGATTGGGATACTGTACAGCATCAGATGTTATAGAGATGAAAGGCAGAGTAGCGTGTGAAATTAGCAGGTAATAAAGAAAGATGATAATGAGGAAGAAATGAGAAGTTTGCTTATGTATTGAGTGTTAGATAAAGTGTGAAAAGAAAGCAACATTAAACAGACAACCAAAGAATTTACTATAGTTTTACCAGAACATAAAAATTTGTCTCTAACTTGTAAAAACACTACTGTACATGAGAAACTATTCATGATTTAAATTTAAATTTTCATCAGAGCTGTTTCCAACAATTTAATTAATTTTGAATAATATTGCTCAGTTGAAAAAGCTTGATCCATGAAAATACAGTAGACTCCACCTAATCGGATATCAGCTAAACTAATATATCGGCTATTGTAATATTATTTCAAAACACCAAACCCTTCCTTATATGTTTAATGTTAATTTTATCGTGTAATCGAATATCGGATAAAAAAATATATTGGCAAATCGGATAAGAATATTCAGGTAATTTTGTTAAAAACCATGTACAATCGGATATTTTCAATGTTTTTCTGACAGGAAATGGACCCGGAAAATACGAATTTGCTATCTTGCAGACAAGAAGATTTTGTTTTTAATAAATAAAAAAGATCTATTTCTTATTAAATTGTTGTCTTTATTCATTGTTTTCCTTTGTCATGTGAATTAGATGCCCTTTTACTTCAAATGGTTTGAATCTATTTATAAATTATGCAAGACTCAGTTGACAAGAGCAGTACGTTGATGTTGGGAGAATTTTGATTAAACTCTAAATGCTCATAGAATGAGAAATACAATCTAAACTGAATGTACCTCCTTCTGAATGATTTATTGCAATATGAATATAAATCCCTTTTGACAAGAGAAATCTGACTTTTGTCAGAGTATTTTTTTCAAATGTGCAAAGATAATCACATGTCATGGCAGCCATATTGGTTTGTTTACAAATTTGTGAAGAAGCCTCTAAAACCATGACCTAAACATAAATAGTCTTCAGAAAAATGTAAACTTTATGCAATAATATTTTATCAATTATAATTATTTTCATAAATTTAAATTTGATTATTTAAAGAATTAAAATTATAACAATTACAATATTTCAGGACATTTGATTTATTTTAATAAATATAGGCTTTAAGAACTGCAAGTGCAAACAAATTTAATCATTACATAATCAGCTGATAATTTTTTATGCAAACATTGTGGTGATGTAACTGATACAAATCACTCCATCAATCCTCCAGCCCTTTCACATATTAAGCAATTGTCAGGGTTAGTAACATCTCAGGATTAGATCTACTTATAATGGCAGAATATTCAATGAATATACATTCATCGTCTAATTGAATATATTGGATAATCAGATATTTTTAGCTGACATTTTGGGTATCCGATTGGCTGGAGTCTACTGTACTTGAATTGGGTCCTTTTAGTTTTGTTGTCATGATATGCAAAATTTTGAAATAGCTGATTTTGTGAAACTTTAAAAAATGTATACTTACAAGTTTGTGATAGCTTACAGTACTATGTATGCAAATGACTACAAAGTTGTTGATATTGAGATATATCTGACATATTTTCAGTACTTCCTTCCAGTTTGATAATATGGACTTCTTTTTCTCTAGGCCAAAAAAATATATATGTCTGTTTAAGGTTACATCATCAAAATAAATAGGGTAGGTAGGTCGGTATTTCTATTTTATTATTTTTTTTCCATTTTATTTTTTGGGTCATGATTTTGAGTTGTGCGGTCTGTCATGCTGTGGTCCGAGTTGTCCATGGGCTGAGTTTACCCATATTTTTAATGATTGGATTATTTTTCTTGGTTATTGATTGGAAAAAAATGGTGGCAAAGTTTTTATTTCATTACACGAGTCGCGAGTTTCCTTAAAACAGCTGTCATATTCACGATTGTGAACAGGCAATTGATTAAATTTATTGGCAACCATTACTTCGCTTTTGACACAAGTTCTATTAATTTTTCACTTTATGATGGAAATAAAATGGTTTAGGGTCGGCGCTCAAAATAGGGTCGGTCATATAACCGTAAACAGACATATATTTTTTTTTGGCCCTATCTTTAATTATATTTATATAAAAATAAAAGGAAATGAGAGGTTTGTCCCATTGAGACAGAAACCTTAACACTAACAGCCTAAAGACAATTCAATATTTATTTAATAAAATATTGTTCAAATTAAGTTAAGCATAAGACATCTAAATTTAATACTTTTATTCATCAACTACTGGTAGCATGAATATTATTATTGTTACTAGGGGTGGCTGAGTGGTCTAAGTAGTAACTACTGTAATCACTAGCCAGTCAACACTGAGGTTGTGAGTTCAAACCTCCCTTGTGCGGTTGCACTCAACTTGTCAGTTTTCCTATTGAAGGTCAGTGGTTTTCTCTGGGCATTTCGGCTTCCTCCACCAATAAAAACTAGCCGCCGCGAAATAGCCTAAATGCGGTGCTTAAAAGTGGTGTTAAATCACCAACGATCTAATCTATTATTGTTATATTTCAGTGGTGATGAGTTGTTGATGACAGAGTTGTTGTTTAATGGTGTATTTAATGATCTGTCTGTACAGCAATGTTGTGCTTTAGTCAGCTGTTTTGTGTTTGATGAGAAAGCCAATGAAATGCCTAAATTAACAGAAACATTGTCAGGGCCTCTAAGAATCATGCAAGTAAGTAACTAGTATGACATAAGAATGCCATGTATTAAACTTTTATGAAATTTATATTAGATGATTGGATAAAATAAAAAATTTGCTAGTTCCCTTTTAAAGTTTTTATTTATTATACCCCACGCAACGAAGTTGCGGAGGGTATAATGTTTTTGACGCGTCCGTCAGTCCGTCTGTCAGTCTGTCCGTCCGTCCGTCAGTCTGTCCGTCCGTCTGTCAGTCTGTCCGTCCGTCAGTCCGTCAGTCCTGTTTCTTGTCATCGCAACTCCTCTCAAACCACACAACAGAATTTTACGAAACCTTTTCAGATAATAAGGACATACTATGTAGTTGTGCATATCGACAGGAAATTGCAATTCAATTTTTTTTCTAGGAGTTACACCCCTTTGAACTTATTTACTTTAATGTACTACTGCAACAGTTTGTCATCGCAACTCCTCTCAAACCACACAACAGAATTTCACGAAACCTTATCAGATAATAAGGACATACTATGTAGTTGTGCATATTGACGGGAAATTGCGATTCAATTTTTTTTCTAGGAGTTGCGCCCCTTTGAACTTATTTACTTTAATGTACTACTGCAACAGTTTGTCATCGCAACTCCTCTCAAACCACACAACAGAATTTCACGAAATCTTTTTATATGAAAAGGACATATTATGTAGTTGTGCATATTGACGGGAAATTACGATTCAATTTTATTTCTAGGAGTTACGCCCCTTTGAACTTATTTGCTTCAATGTACTACTGCAACAGTTTGTCATCGCAACTCCTCTGAAACTACATAACAGAATTTCATGAAACCTTTTCAGATAATAAGGACATACTATGTAGATGTGCATATCGACAGGAAATCACGATTCAATTTTTTTTCTAGGAGTTGCACCTCTTTGAACTTATTTGCTTTAAGGTACTACTTCAACAGTTTGTCATCTCAACTCCTCTGAAACCACACAACAGAATTTCATGAAACTTTGTAGATAATAAGGACATAGTACATAGATGTGCATATCAACAGGAAATTACGATTCAATTTTTTTTCTAGGAGTTATGCCCCTTTGAACTTATTTGCTTCAATGTACTTCTGCAACAGTTTGTCATCTCAACTCCTCTGAAAACACACAACAGAATTTCATGAAATTTTGTAGATAATAAGGAAATACTATGTAGATGTGTATATTGACAGGAAATTATTATTCAGTATTTTTTCTTATACAATTTTTTTTTCTTATACTTATTTAATTTCTCCAATGACAATGTGGGGACGTGGGGTATGTGAGCATGCTCACTAAGGTTCTTTAATTTCCAAAATAATGATGGTTGAAAAAAATTTGCGCCATCACATTATGCAGAACTAATCTAACTTTATATTCATAAATCATGACTTCAAAATTGAAAGTTCTTGTATGTATGCCAGATAACAGAGATTAAATAACATCAGGCATACTCTGATTGTTCTTAAGTATACATTCAAATTGATAAGACAAATATCTTAACAATAGAATTCTTTTCATACAGGATACTGCCAGAAGAATAGCTCGAGTGAGTAGGGAAGCTAAGATTGATGTTGATGAGGAACAATATGTAGAATCATTCAGGCCCCATATGATGGATATTGTAAATGCTTGGTGTAATGGATGTACCTTTGGACAGATTTGTAAAATGACTGAAGTATTTGAAGGCAAGTCTTAATGAAATACATTTATAATAGATTTTTTCACTGTTTTAGTCATCATCAAGTTATAAGGGGTGAAGAAATGAGCATCTTTAAACAAGAATATTGTTAAAAATGATTGATAATAAATTGATGTGAAGCTTCATTTTAAAAGGTATAATTCTCTTTGGCAGTAGATATTTTGTTGGTGCATACTGCCATAAAACACATGCACAGTGAAGCTTGTCTTTCCTTACCAATTTGGGATTTGAACTTATATAATGATTAGTCAGATGTCTGGTTAACAAAAGATTTTACTTAATATATTCATTGTCTTTTACAACACTTCTTCTAAGACAGATTTTCATTTTGCAAAATTCAGTTTAGAAAGATTGTACTGGTTTTACTTTACTAGTGAATTACACTATATTTGTAAGACATACAACCTTAGTGAAATATACATTTATTGTTAATTAAGAATTTAATTGATGTTTAGGCAGTATAATCCGTTGTATGAGACGCTTAGAGGAAACCTTAAGACAGATGTGTCAAGCTTCTAAAGCTATTGGTAATACAGAGCTAGAAAATAAATTTGCTGAAGGTAAGCAAAAAACTACTTACTTTATTTGTGTATTATGATTAATTTTACTTGTATAATACATAATAGTTTAGGTATATGTGAGGTCTTTACACATTATAATTGCTTACCAAATAGAAATTTTTCACAAAACCCAAATGGGCAATCCCTGTTGGCTAGGATTGTCAGATTTCATCGAAGGTCAGTGGTTTTCTCTAGGCACTAGGCCAACATTAAAAATATCTTTGTTTCCCCTCCCCCGACTGAGGTTGTCAGGGTATGGATAGGTAGGTAGGCCAATTATTTTATTTTATTTCTTGATATAATTTTTCTATATTGAATTTTTACAAAATTCAACAGGTAAGGCTCAAGTCAAGAAAAGTGGGGTATTCCCTGTATTCAGTGTACACCCCAGTTTTCTAGTGTTAAAAACGGTATACAGGGACCTCCTTTTTTCCTATCCATTTTATGGTATATATCTACAAAAGCGCACATTCTACATGTGATAATAATGTTTAATGATAGCAAGTGTTTTATTAGTTAAAATTCAAGCTCATTTCAAGTCTAATTTGATGTATAACTCACAACAATTCCTTTGTTCACCAATTCATACCTTGATAATTACTTATGAGAAGACAAAAAGATATGTTAATCACTTGGGAATTAAAATTCAATGAATAAAATTTTTCAATAAATTCTAAATTCTTTATTAACTTTGAGCCTTACGGCTCATCAGTATAATCAAGTACATGTACAGTGTATATGTTACAGTGAATTTGTATAATCAGGGATTATGCAGAATCCCTGATTTTTCAGGGAATATGTAGAATCACTAAAATCATTAGTAATTATATATAATCCCTGAAAATGACCAGTGATTTTACATAATCACTGAACATTTTAATAATTATTCTACAAATTCCCTAATATGATTTCAGGGATTATGAATAATTTAATGATCCTTTGTTTGATAAAAAAAATAATATATATAGACAAATTATATTTTTTTCTTTCATTAATTCCTTGCCAGATGAAATAATTTTGCTTTTAAACACAGAGGATGATCTAAAAGATATAACCAACACAGGGTTTCGAGATAAAGTTGAAGACTTCAAAATTAATAATATCAACATTCCCTTTATAGCAATAGCTTTACATGTATTGTTTGTTTATTAAAAGCCAGCGTCAAATGAATATTCAGGTAAAAAAGAAGATGTGGTGTTATTGCCAATGAGACAACTGTCAGCAAGAGACCAAAATGACATAGAAATTAACATCTATAGGTCACCGTACGGTCTTCAACAATGAGCAAAGCCCATACCGCATAGTCAGCTATAAAAGGCCTCGAAATGACAATGTAAAACAATTCAAACGAGAAAACTAACGGCATTATTTATGCTCTATTTTTAAATCCACAAAGCATGTTATTTGTGATACATGTAAAGCAAATGGTGAAGAAGATTATGGAACATCTGTTTTGTGTGTTTTTTTTTGTTTAAGGGCATATCCAACAGTTTATTTTTGACGGTGAGAATTTTTTCCCTTGAAGATATTTCATTCTTCAATTGACAGAGAATCAAATTTTGCCAAAAAAAATATTAGTCGTCGATTTCGTTTTTTCAAAAAATACTGCTGAAAATTGAACATTTTTGCAATTTTGGAGTAAAATACGGTTTTTATTTAGAAAAATTAAGTATGATTTTTTAATCAACATATACTTTTATAATGGGGCTCAAATTAAATCAAAATAATTCAAGATGGTTAGAAAAATCTAACTTTACCATTTAAAGCATTAATTCTTACTCAATATAAAGCCAAAACGTTATGATGGACCCAAACAACAGCAAGAAATGAACATTTGAAATGCACATTTTTAATTTATTAAAATATTTCTAACGGTGTCGATTTGGCCAAAGTAAGATATGTTATTCTTTGAAAAAAATGGAACGTTATAACGTTTTGAAAAATATTTGTCACCGTACTCGTTTTTGAGAAAAATCGAGAAATATGATATTGTTTACTAAATCCCTTCCGTAAGCCTCACAAATTGCGCCAAAAATTAAGACGTTTCGGGAAATAACGTTATATTTCCCCGCTAATTTTTCAAAGGCAGTGCGACGGCAGACAAATGTAAAATACACTGTGACTTTGTTGGATAGTTGTCTCGATAGCACTCATATCTCATATCGCATCTTCTTATTTATAATGAACTAGTATATGGACGAGATGACAATTCAGTTAGTTTTACAATGAAGTGTTTTCTTACACTGATTTATATTACACCGTCTTTAATTTCAGATATCGAAATTAATAAAGAGCTAGTGAAATTTTGCAACCAAACACTTGTCTAAAAACTCACTGACTCTGTGTTATTTATTTATGTTGCAGTTTTGGGCTTTTTATTCTTTATAGGCTTCTAGCTTTTACAAAAATATGTATGTTGACTCTTAGTGTTTTGAATTATATGTGTCGTTCGGTTGCTGTCGTATTAATGTATATACATTTAAAAACAATTTCAAAACAAAAGGATTGATTGGACAGGATATAGAAATATTCACATCTCTGGACTTCTCACTTCCGACAGTATATCTTTGCTATAATTGGGTGCGGCCGTTTAGCTGCTCGGATGTATACAATTATATTTACAGCCTCGTTTAGTCGAAATAAAAATGTCGTATATCTTATGCATAGTGTAGTGAGAGTTTCGTGCATCTTTACGTTTAAAAAACCATCTAAATAAATGGTTCAAGGGATATCCAAACCTTGAATAAGATCTCTTAACAACAACAAATGTCACATGAATCTTCAAATAAGTCACATGGCTGATTTTAACACAGCTGACCTGTTGCGCCATTTGCAGACTGTTGTAGATGTCATGAAAAAAAACTCTAATTTACAAAACAGATCAGAAAAACAATAACTTGAGAATAAACTCCACCTAGTTTTGCTGCATACAATGTAACCACTGATGTAGACTACTATATAACTATATTATTATTGATTATTCAAACAAATAAATTCAAAAAGAAAGATGCGGAAAGAAATTCTAAAATTTTCGTTTAAAAATAAAATATAGATATTCTTTTTTTTTACCAAAACTGGAAAACTGTTAAGACAATTATCAGTTGAGAACTAATGATTATGCATCACTATATGCAATTAATAAATTGATTGCTCCCGTGCTCCAGTGGCAAATATATCACGCATATTTACGACGAGGCTAAAGTGGATCTGAATAAATGATTGATACATTAAGATAAAGGGTTTGCTAGCGGTAAAACGTATGCCGTACTAGAATAAAGTTGAATAATGATCAAAATCTTGAGTTAAGCTATTAGCCCCCCTCCCCCCCTCCAATTTTGGATTATGATATTTCGATGGCTGTTTTTTTTCCCTATCCTATTATGGAACCGCTGGTTTTAAGAGGGGGTTGGTTATAAGTCAAGACTTACATCAAGATTTACACCGTTTTTTATTTGTTTGTTAAATTATATTTATTTCCTCATACATAAGTAAACAGATATTTTTTACTTGTATGTCAGTTTATATATTACAATGTTTTCTTATTTCATTTTTTTATTACAGTGTCGTTTTTCGCAACGCAAAGCTAGATGATAGATGCAATAATACATGTTAGTTTATGTCGTATTTTATTTTTCTCAAGAGACCAATTTTTTTAATCTTTCTCAAGTCAAATCAAACTTTGAGTTTTCTATCCTAAATGACAAAATCTCGGATAATTTTGATAAAGAATTAATTACAATTTGTGTTGCATTCTAATGAAAAAAATAAATTATCACGCATTTGTTCTTGTTGTTCTCTACTGTACTGTATATTGAAGATAATTCTAATAAAACGGAAACTTAAGTGAGTATGGTCTATAATTATAAAGATAATTGCAGTTCTTTTATAATGGACCAAGTGGACAACATCTTTTAAGATTTGACTTCTTTTTCTGTTAATATTCTGTATGAGTTTTCTGCCGATTCCCGCCGTGCCCTTTCCTTTGAGGAAAGAAACCGCCCTTGCCAGACGGCCATAGCCAATGGTGATTCCGTTATGACGTCGTTGAAACAACGTTAAGTTACGGGAAACAATAGACGACGGTTACGTTTGATATTACCTCCCCTGAAACTGTTGGATATGCCCTTAAATGAACCAGACATTCAAACTGTATGAACTTAGGCATCTAAATGTAGGAAAAACAGGCAGAACTTAGGATTGACACATAGAAACAAATTTTAGAGGAAGCTTGCATTTGGTGTAATATTCTCATAGCAATTCCACATGGTAAAAAAGGACTCGTTGAAGGGAAACCCGAAAAACATAATGACAATTGTTTAAAAAAAGTCTAAAAAAGGATATCGCCTGACTACAAAACATGGTATCTTTCTTGCTCAAACCGGTTCAAGGTTGCAAATTCCCATCTTTTGTTGGGGGTATCTTCAGATGTTTTACTGAACACTTTATTTCACTTAGGCGTGTCGTTATATTGTGTTTCACATTTTCATGTAGTGTGCCTAACATTTTAAGAAATTTGGCAATTTATGTTACTTTAAAATGATGTTTTTATGTGATTTTATAGAATAAATAATTTCAATTTTATTCATTTTCTTTCTAAATAAAACTATTTCTTCATTTCAGTTATTATGTAGAATCCCAGACGTTTTTTCTAGTGATTATACATTATCCCTGAAAATTTTAGTGATTATATAAAATCCCTAAACTAGCCAGTGATTCTACGTAATCCCTGAAAATTTCAGGGATTCTACATAATCACTGATTATACAAATTCACTGTAACATATACATATGGCATATTACAAACAATATAAACAATATGCATAATAAACAATAGGTGACGTCAGAAGTTTCATCAATACAAAATATCTTTTATTACAATAAACTGTTTCTTAATTTAAAAGAGAAATGTATAAACTTTCCCAAGTTACAAAGCTGTTTTGTGTTTTCACCTGACAATAATTCTATTAATTTAAAAGTTGATGGCCTAGACCAGTAATATTTTTTTATATATTTTTTTCGCAAATCAGTATATCTACTACATTGAAGGATAAAATGAAATTCATCCTCTATTACTCCTAAATCACAAAAAATACAATTTCTTTCATTTCTATTAGTACCAACATAACGTCCAGTTTCAATACAAAGGTTATGTGAAGACAAACGAATCCTTGTTATACATTTACGAAAAAGTACAGGAATGCATTTCTGTAAATAAAATTGCCAAACTACATTGGTTACAACATACTTATATAATCTACACTTTGAAGAAGAATCTAATAAAAATTGTAACTCTTGGTTAGCTTGATCAAACAAACGCTGTCTTATCAAAGGTAAATATGAGCTGTCTACATTTAACAACCACTGATTATCCCACAAATTATTCATACCAAGACTATATATCAATCTTTTAACATATGTTGCCCAATTCATACATTTTGAACAATTTAACACAAGTTCTTTATAACAAGACCTTAATATACAATTGTCACTAATTAAAATTTTGAACCAAAATTTAAGTATTCTATAATTACGCTCATACTGCAGTGGAAATCTACCTAATTCAAAATAGACCATCACATTTGAGGTCGTTCTTTTGACACTTAATAACATTTTGCAGTAGTCCAAATGGACCTTTTCTATCATAGGAGATTTGTGTACTCCCCATATTTCACACCCATACATTAATATGCTACTAACATAAGTATCAAAAAGACTAAGCATTGTAAATACATTTAAACATAATGATGATGTAGTTCTTCTCATACTGAACATAGCTTTTCTACCTTGTTCTGCACAATGTTTCTGTGTTTTAAGAAATTTACAATTATACGGTATTAATACACCTAAATAACAAAATTGTTCCACAATATCCATTGTTTGACCGTTATAGACCCATGTCTCATTAGGCCGTACAATTCCACCCTTCCTGAAAACAACAATTTTTGTTTTTTTTGTATTAACAGACAAGCCCCATTTTTCTGTGTAAATTGACTAAGTATTTAACATTTCCTGTAAACCTTCTACTGTTTCAGACATCAAAATCATGTCATCAGCATACATTAACAAAAATAATGTTATATCTTGAAACTCTAAGGCACAATTACCATTAGCAGTAAATTCATTTTCAAAATCATTTACATAGAAAGAAAATAAAATTGGAGAAAGAACTTCCCCTTGCATTAAACCAAGGTTGTTACAAAAGTAATCAGAGTTTAGCCCATTGAATCTAATACAGGTTCTAACATTATTATACATAGATTTTAAAACAGTTAATAGTCTTCCCCGAATACCTAATCTGGAAATTGTGTACCATAAACATAAGCGATCAATTGAGTCAAAAGCTTTCAAGTAGTCTTACAAAGCAACAATATAATCTTTTATTTTTACAGAGTGTATTTTGAATAACAGAGTATAAACAAAAAACAGCATCAACTGTACTATAACCGTTTCGAAAACCAAACTGTGCATCAGATAATATATCATTGACAGTTGCCCAATTTAACAATCTTTTATTGAGTATTGTGGTGAAAAGTTTACCTAGATTGCTGACAAGGCTTATGCCACGATAGTTTGCTGCATCATTAGCATCACCAGATTTGAAAATTGGTACCAGGATGGCATCTGACCATGATGACGGGAAATATCCACTAATCAATACGGCGTTAAAAATAGTACATAAATGTGGTATAATAAAATCCTTGTATTCAATGAAAAATTCATTCAGCAAACAGTCTGGACCATGGCTTTTGTCCATTTTAAGTTCATAAATTGCCTTTATAATCTCATCCGCAGTAATATCTGCATCTAGTTCATCAAAAACACATTCATTATTAATCACTTCGGGTCCCTTATTGCTATTCGGCGCACTTGATACAAGTTCTTTGAAATATTCAAAAAAGTCAGTAATGTTTAAATCACATTTCCTCTGATTTTTTTTCCTAAATAATGAATAAAATTTTCTTGGATTGTCTTTCTTTAGTTTACACAACATATAGCCTTCCTGTCGTTTGTAACTACGTTTGAGCTTGCATTCATACTTCTTGTAAGCTTTTTTGGCACTGTTCAAATCTATATGACTATTAAATGTTTTTTTTACCATTAAAAGTATGTAATTTTTTACAATAATTGGCATATAGCTCTTTACACTTCTGGTCAAACCATGGTTTATCAGTATTTACTCTCTGATTTTGGGAATTTCGCTTTAATTTCGTTTTTACTTTTGGCATTTGTTTTGAAAAAAGGAGCTGTCACATTTGTTAAGCACTGAGTAAAGTTATTTATGCACAAGTCCATACCATCCTGAGACGCTATGTCCATATTAGCTATCGTTGAACTTAAATCATCAGCATTAACTAGTAGGGCATTATAGCATAAGTCTCTAAATTTTTTATTCCATTTAAGTAGTTTTGTTCCATAGTCATTGGTTCCTGCATCCGGACTATTACGGCAAGACAAAGCCTCATCAGCAACATATGTAAACAGATCACCAACCCTATCTAAAATACTATCATGTAATTTATCATTTTGTACATAATCATTCATATTAGCTGTTCTAGCATTTAAATCACCAATAACAAAAATATTTGGACATTCAGCTGAGTAATGTATCATTTGAGACTCAAGCTCATAAAATAAATCACAATTATGAATCCTATAAAAGGATGAGTTCTGTGGTGGTATATACAGATTTGCAATTAAATAGTCACTTTCACATCCAGTCAGTTCTTTAGCTATCCTTATCCAAATCAATGTCTCATATGAAATATCAATTATTTTAACATAGGGTGATAATATTTTTCTTATCATTACATACATACCACACCCTTGTTTATACTTTTTTCTAGATAAAGGGATAGATTTACACACAAAATCATCAATTTCAATATTACATGTATTATTGATCCAACATTCTGATAAAAACACAATATCATAAGTACAAATAAAATTCTTAAATTTCTCATCTTTAATTTTTTCTTCAAAACCACCATTTATATTCCAAGATAAACACTTTAAATTTTTAATTAAAACTTCCGACGATTTCTATGATACTTGAATACCATTTTCATTCATGACATCAGCACCATCATGATTTTGACTTTTATGTAAAACATTTTCTGAATCAATTAATTTTTTCCTTTTTTGCGTTTGCAATAGCAACATCAAGTGGGCCACCTGAATATAAAACCCCTCCAATAAACAATTTATCCTTAATAAGCACTGCTTTCACATCTGCATCACGAGCTTTTTTAAGATAGGGAATTAATGATTTCCTCTTTTTCACAACAGATTTCGGATATTGATCAGTAATAGAAATTGATGAACTTTTCAACTTGTAACTCCTTTTACGAACACTGTCACGTTTCTGCCTGTCACTAAATTTCACCAATATAGGCCGTATACGTTCCTGACCCTCATTTTGACTCAATAATGCTACCTCATTTTTTTTACCAAGACGAAAGGCAGATTTTATGTTTAATTCATCCTCAATTTCTAGGTTGTTTTCGCACATACTTTTAATAATAAGAGCACAATCTTCCCCTTCACTTTCCTTTATTCCATGAAAAAGCAAATTATCGCGCATGGATTCACACTTGATAGATTCAAGATCATTGTTGAGCTTTTCATTTGCTTTGAAAATTTTCTGAAGGTTGACTTTTGAATCTGACAAGTTTTTAGAGTCGCGCTTAATAAATGACATATCATTGCACAATGCTTCACACTCTGTTGCAAGTTTTTTAATATCAGATTCTATCTTTTTGTTTGTTTTTTCATGCACTTTAATATTTTCATCAAATGATTTGGATATGAAGTTTTGGCTTGTTTCTACATCAAGTACACGTTTGGATAGTTTTTTCATATCACCTTTCATTTCACTCAATTTAAAATCAACACTGCTAACTGCACTTTTTATTTCATCAATACTGTTCATTTTAACTGATATAGCTTCAAATTTCGATAACAGTCCGGTTGCCCATTGAGGTGGGCTTGCTTGCGTTGGTGTGGGGCAGGGCATATACGGAGCCCCCATTTGGAATTGCTGCGTAGGCGAAGTTACAAAAGGTGATGACATCATAGGCATGGACATGTTGTGGAAATTTGTGTTATTGTTCATGTAAGGTTGACCATTCATATTATTGCTTAATGGAAATGTTTGTTGTGAGTTTAAAATGGCGGACAAATCAAACGCACCCGGAATTGGCTCGTCTTTGTTTTTACTTCTTATCCGTTTTTTCTTTTTCTTTGGCTGTTCAGGTTCTTGATTTGATGCCATTTAAGTTTATTAAACCACTTTACCATAATTTTACCGCTCAAAAACAGTTGCAAACATTTGCAAATCACATTTTACTGGAGCCGATGTAAACATGCTGCCATATGCATCAAGGGCAGATAACAATAGAAGTGAACATAATTCAGTTATGTTCAGTTACACCTGGATTATGCAGCTTGGTCAATTGATTCCTAAACAAAAGATTTATATGTTTTTTCGAGTTCTAGAAAAAACAAGGCTTCCCTTATTCATGTTTTGTTGTTCCTAGAATACTTTAAATATTTATAAATTCAACTGATGCAGTTATAACGTTAAAACGTGCCCTTTTGTAAATTTCATGCCATAAATTGAAAAATAAAAACACATTTAAACTGTTTTTTTTTACACCAAAAATCAGGGAATACACGTATCCCACATTTCCTGACTTTTGCCCAACCTGTTCGAAGACAAAGTAGATTGATTTCAAAGCACGATTCAGACCATTTTTACTCAAAGATTTTATCCTTTAAACGGGAACAGAGGTTAAAGACAAAGCCAATCAAGGTGCACTCAGTGGGTTGAAAGATGCTTCAGATTTTTTATTTTCAAAGATCACCCTTCCACACAACATGTGTGGCAAGGCATTATGTTTGTTTTCCTTGATTCCGAATCATATAGACGCTTCAATCAAAAATGCCTTGATTTAAAACGCTTGTTGACTACAGCATCGGTAAGGTATCACAAAAAAACCAACGCTCATTGACTACGGCATAGGAAAGATATCACCAAAAACCAACATAGCAAAATAAAATTTTGGACAAGAATGGCCAATAAAATTTTTCCAGTCTCGATGATATTACCGGGTCGGTCGGGGAGGGGAAACAAACACCAATAAAAACTGGCTGCCAAAAGCGGTGCGTAAAAGTGGCATTTAAACACAAAAATCAAATCAAATCAAAGAACAAAATATAAAGAATTTATTGAATTTCTTTTCTTGTTTTTGAAATTTCATTCAATTAATTAGTTGTCATGAACATGAATCGTCTTCAAGAAATAAGACCAGTAAGTATTTTGAAAGTAACTTTTTAAAATTATAACTAAGCCTATTGTGATTTACATTATTTCAATAACTTATCAGAAGAACAAATGTGTGAACCAGTCATTTTGGTGAGAATGGGAATTAAAAGTGAAATCTTGCTGTTCAGATATTTATTTTAAAAGTATTAACAACTGTAAAGTCATGTGTTGTTTTTTTCAGGAATTCGTAGGATAAAAAGAGACATTGTGTTTGCAGCAAGTTTATATTTGTGATGCTTCTGTCAAAGTCATCTCACAAGAATGAAGATCTCAGGTAGCTTCAATACTATCAGGAGTATGGCCAAGAAATCTCATTGTCCTGATATACATGTCATCCTTAATAAGCATGGAAGTTGTAAAATTCACATCGTGAATTGACTTGACCATACAAACATCATTTGACATGAATAATTGTAAATGGCATGAGTCTGAATAAGTTGCAGTCAATACATGTGAATAACTTTGTCTGTTTCCTTTGATAACATTTACCAGAATAAGAAATACTACAGTGGAATAACAAATTGTGGATTTACCTTGAAATAGTACAGGTTTCCTTTTTGATTAGAAAACCTAGAATTATTTTTTTTAAAAGGGGGAGGGTTATTAAATTGTTTTGTCATTTGTCATTCAAGTTATGTTTTGATGTCTAAGTAAGATATAAATATAAAGAAATGTTTTTATGATTACAATATGTAAACTTCTATTTTATTTTATCTGCAATTTCTTACAAAATCATGAGGCCTATATATCAGGGTCTTGCAAAGACTAGCAAAAATGAGGTCAGCAAAATTTCCCACTGCAAAAAACAATGTTTTATGCCAAGAAATGTTTTAGACTCACAGTACTTACTTGAAAACGATTTTTTATGAATGAAATTATTTGACTGTTAAGTTTTTGTTGAGATCTGTTGCCAGTCTGTTTATTAATCATTTCCCAGCACAATAATAAAAGGATTGCCATCCAACATGTCTGTTTACCTGTCATTGCTTATTTGAAATTTGATATTTTTAAAATGTCTTGATTTTGATGAAAGATTGATATCCAACAGACTATTAAATTAAGTGTTGTTGTTATAAGACTCTCTACATATTAAGTTATATATAAGATAATTAGTAAGTTCATAGAACTTGAGATTTAGAAATTAAATAAACCAGAAATACAGATCTGTACCTTATCACTGTCAAACTACATGTATATGATACAATATTAATGTGATGGGACAAATTTAGTTTTAATCCTTCTTTCAAGTGTCCATGTGAGCTTTTATCACCCATTGAAACTCTAAAAGCTGACATGTTTGCAAAAAATAATGATTATTGATTTTTGTCTGTCAGAGTTGTTTGTACAGAAAAAAGTACATAAGAATCATTGTACTTCACTCCCGGAGAAATATGATATTATTTTGTTCTTGAAAAAACATGATTATTTAATATCTGAAAGTAAAAGTGTAAATAACACAAAAATGAAATTTGTTAGTATTGTTATATAAGTTGTTTTTATTTTAAAAAGCTTCGTAACCTGGTTGGTAACGATATATGGCAAACATTAAATGTAAATATTCATTTGTCATTTTATCATGCTGTACATATTATTATTATTGGAAGAAATAAAATAGTGATATAGAATATCTAAATTCGTTATTTTTGTTGATTTTAAACAACTTCATTTTGATGGTCGGTTGCTTATGATGCATAAAACTGAAGATTCAATGTATGTCTCGCCATTAAAAAATTAACACTAAGGTACATGATTCTGGCAGCCACAAATTGTTAGAAATTTATGATATAAAGGTCAGTTTCAAGGGAACCACTATTGGTAATTCAATGATGTTTGGTATGCATTTGTTTATGAATTGGTACATCATATTATCATGAAGATTATTTGACCCTTGCCCCTCAGTCATGTTTTTTCAACTGTAGAATTTTTGCATAGTTCACATGTTAAACCAAATGATTTGTGTATGCAGTAATACAAGCATTGGCACATCTCCCATTCATTAAGGCTAGTTGTCCCTGCCCACTCTGTCATGGTATATCAACAATGCAACTTTTGCATAGTTGGCATGGTAAAGTTTGATTAGGATAGTTAAAGGGGTTAGCCTATAGTTGTATTAGCATTTGCATGACTGCATGTCTGTGGCATTTCCTCTGTAATTATTTAGCCCTGTGCTTTCAGTCGTGCTTCATTGACATGAAATATTTTTATGATTTACATATTCATAATATTCCTATTTCAACATTTGCATAAGGGTGAGACATGTCTGTTTATCAACCATTCATATTCATTTGGTACTAGTTTTGGTGGATTTGTAGGGTACTTGTAGAGAGAAAACAGAAATTTAAGTGCTAAACAAAATTTGATGCGACTTGAACAAGTGAGAGGTTTAGCTAGCTATACTACCAGGTTTAATCCACCATATTCTACATAAGAAAATGCCTGTTCCAAGTCAGGAATATGACAGTTGTCGTTTGATGTGTTTCAGCTTTTGATTAGTGAATTTTCCTTGGAGTTCAGTATTTATGTGATTTTACTAAATGCATTTTATTTCATAGCTATATCAAATATCCATTACAATACAATTAGTACCCATGAGTATGTTTACCATCATGATATATTTTACAATTTGGCAATGTTGTAGACCAATAAAACAGGTAGTTCGAATTTGATGTTTTTTGTTGATTGTCTTTTGTCATTCTTGGGATATGATGCCCCTTGATACTTCTATTCTATCAACACACCCAGATGTGTAGATCATATCATTTCTTCTTCCTCAGTCTTGGTTGAGAAGTTTAAAAGTTTTGGGTAATGGCTAACACAAATAATTTTGCATCAAAATAAATTTTATTAAAAATAGCTTTCTGGGTAACAAATTCTTGATTAACAAATACTGCAAATAGCAGCATGTTGTAAATAACAAATGACTAATATCCACTCTTATCTTATCATTATTTACAATTATAAAATACAATTGAACATTGAAATATTATAATATATAAACATAACAATCTAAAGTCACTTGTCACAGACTTAAACACAGAAATTTTCATTAAAATTGAAAATTCTTTGACAATATTTTGAAAGACTTGCAAAAACCTTACAATTTTCAAAACACAAAAGATATGTAAAATATTTACAAATGTACAACTGAAAATAAGTGAAACTACTGGCAAGTGTTTGAATGAACAAAACGTAAAAACTAAACACACTTCAAATAGCATTCATATAAGTTAATATGGCGTAATGACATTTCATTTAAAAGTAGTGCTTCAGAATATATGAACCAAAAAATTATATATTCAACTTAATACAAAGGAGTAGGTCCGGTAAGGACCGATTTTGGCCTCAAATTTCAGGTTCATCTGACGAAAGATTTTGACCACTTTTTAAACACTTAAGTGTCTATTTCATTCGATTCAATTAGTTGATGTGAAAGATTTTAACTGATTTAGTTATTAAAAACAATCCGATTCAAGCTCAAATATGAAAAATCTACCAAATATGCAGAAAAATGTCACTTTTCAGATGGTTTTTGTCAAAAATGAAAGTGGCCGCATCCGTGTTCATCCTCAACCTTTATATATGTTATGTATTATCATAAAATACAACTTGCATTTCAATATTAAGGATGAACACGAATGCGGCCACTTCCGTTTTACATGAAAACCGTATAAAATTTAACTAAAATGCTAGAATTGTGAAGATTTCAGCAATTTAGCATGACTTAATGGTGCTAGTACCCGATATATGTGCATTGTATTGTCAAAAACAGCCCATATTTATGTAGCAGAAGCATTCTACTGTCCAATAAATAACCAAAAGTTTACATTTTAACAATTTTGTAAAACTGCTATATTTTGGGGCCAAAAAGGGGTCTTACTGGACCTACTCCTTTATATAGGCTTAAATTTGTGAAAACAATGAAATAGTATATCCAGTAATAATACTCTTGTGATTCAATAACAACATCCTGAGCAGTCAATGTAATCATAGAAATATTCTGGTCAGTCAGTATATCAATAATATTATCATGCTCAGTCAGACAATCTTTAAAGTACCCTGGCCAATTAAGGTAAGGTTATCAACAGTGATACCCTGGTCAGTCTGATAGTTAGAACACTTATTATTTTGTAATGCCATCATATTTTTCTTCATAAGAACTAATGAAAATAAACAACTACAGTAGAACACAAAGTTAAGACTCTAATGCCCTGCAAGTCTTGGACCTTGTTTTCAAATTCAGTTATCTTAATTGCTATTTGTTTTCCAATTCTAATCAAACTTGGTGTTTATTGTTCAATACAATAATACTGTGTTGTCTTAAATCTATGTCAAAATTAACACATATCAAAGAAAATATTTTACATAAAACAAAATATTTATTATATTTAAATATGAGCAAATAGTGAATTTCAGTTTTCTGGATCCAGATTTTGACTAAATTGTTGGAATATAAGAAAATGTATGATCCATACTTTCTTTTCCTCCTTTGAATTAGTTATATATTCCTATGAAATGATGTTGTATTATATGAACTGTACAAAATGTATGAAAAAGTTCAAGATAATGTTGAGTAATGAGAGTGCACATCAAACTGCATTGGCAACAAAATAAAAAGACAACTACTTCATGTATATATTTACAACAAAACTATTTTGACACATATCAAATCACTTGCATAACAGTAGCATCATTTCTTAACCCATAAAATCTTTCTTTGGAAACCAATAATATGGTTGATTTGAGCTCATAAAATGTTTGGTTCACAAACACCAAACAATCATTTGTTCACGCTTTCTTCAAGCGAATATTGCTTATTGAGATATTAGTCGATGGATTAATCATTATTTTTTTTCGTTGAGTAATTTAATAATTTCAATATTGATAGTTGAGCAAAAAGACATCTCTCATTATCAGAGCAAAAAAAGATCTTTCATTATTTAATATTAATAATAAGAAACAACATTCTGTATTTTTGGTGCAATTCTTTATCAGCAATTCAATACTGATGAATATCAAAGAAAATATTTTACATAAAACAAAATATTTATTATATTTAAATATGAGCAAATAGTGAATTTCAGTTTTCAGGATCCATATTTTGACCAAATTGTTGGAATTTAAGAAAATGTATGATCCATACTTTCTTTTCCTCCTTTGAATTTTCATTTGGGTCTTTTGCGTCCTTTTAATACAGAAAAATCTAAATTTGTATAGAACTAGTGGTTAAAAAAATCTACTGTATTATAAACATCAAAGAAGAAATTCACTACATCTGTAGAAGCAGACTAAAACTTTAAGTCTTTCTTTTTGTATAAATTAATTGAAAAAAGAGTTGAAAAAAAATCCAGACACAATTCTTGACAACGTGCACAGAACATGTTGATCAGGAACTGTTAGTATATATGGCTGCCATCTTTAATAATATCTTGTTCTTTCAATGTCCATCTAAAGCTTTGAGATATTTAGGCTCAATGAACTTTGGTGTCAGTTTATGCCTGTAAAAGACAACAATAACAGTTATTACTGAGGAGAGAAACTGAATAGAGTCGTGAGTAACTCTGTACCATACTTCAACAAGAATAGATCACATGTATATATATTCTTCTAATTATTATGAAAATGTACGTTTCTGGCTGCCAAAAAGTCCTATGTAACTCTGTATCAAATAGCAATATGGATAGCCCTGTTTGTATAGGCTTCCATTTGTAATGATATGGTCCTATAAATTTATTATTGTTCACGCAATACCATTTTTTTTGGATTTCATGTGTATAATATAAAAAAGAAGATGTGGTATGATTGCCAATGAGACAACTATCAACAAAAGACCAAAATGACACAGACATTAACAACTATAGGTCACCTTACGGCCTTCAACAATGAGCAAAGCCCATACCGCATAGTGAGCTATAAAAGGCCCTGATAAGACAATGTAAAATAATTCAAACGAGAAAACTAACGGCCTTATTTATGTAAAAAAATAAGTTAACCACAAATACAAATGTATAAGGAAGTACAAATTTTCTATAGGCTTGTATACAAATATTGACAAAACCACTATGTCAAATTTCCAGGAAAATGAAATGTTTCCTTAACCCATGGAAATTAGAATTAACAAAATTAAATGAAACCACGTTATCTTTTCTTGCTGTTATTGTCAGTTGTAGCACTTTGTATGATCACTCCAGAAATTAAAGATTGCTTAAATAGAATGGCTGTTGAAATTTATTTTTTTACCTTGAAATAGAGATTACAAATATGAATCTGTACCACATTTCATGAAAATCAAGATGCAAAAATCAATACAGCTATGTAAGATGTTCTGTCAGTTTGATAAGTTTGATAATAATCTTTGGACAGTGTATGAATTTTGGTGAGGCGGTGTGAGGATGGAAATTATGTTTCAATGTCTCAAAAAACATTTAAAAGAGTGTTAATTTATAATTAAGGAATACTTGCTTTTATGAGAAAGACCCCTTTAGAAAACAACTCCTTCATCTACTATCTATATATTCAAACTAATTCATTCTTACCTTATAGGCATCAGTAACATGATGAGAATTGGGAAAACCATTTTCATGTAGGGAATCGGTGAGAATCCAAATATACAGAGGACAAATAGTTGTAATATCTGTGTGACTGTAAACAAATGGATCTTTCTCTGTGGCACTCGACGTATGTAATGGTTAGGTGGGTATGCTGCCTGAAAGTATAAATTATATTCTATGGTACTAAATTTCTTCCCTTGATCAATTCATAGTGATTTTAAATTTAGGCAACAGTACTCACAAGCAGAACAAAAGAGGAACCAGAAAGTAATCTTTATCTATCTGTGAAGGGAGGGCTCTTGTGGGGGCACTCTATTCCAATCTTAATTGACTACTGTAAAGGGAGGGCTCCTGTGGGTGCACTCTATTCCAATCTTAATTGACTAGGATTTTCAGTTTTCCTTTCAAAGGTCAGTGGTTTTCTCTGGGCACTCCTACCTCCTCCACCAATAAAAACTGGTCAACACAAATTAGCCAAAAATTGGTGCTTATAGTGGTGAATTGGTTGCTTATAGTGGTGAATTGGTGCTTATAGTGGTGAATTGGTGCTTATAGTGGTGGATTGGTGCTTATAGTGGTGAATTTGTGCTTATAGTGGTGAATTTGTGCTTATAGTGGTGAATTGGTTGCTTATAGTGGTGGATTAGTTGCTTATAGTGGTGATTGGTTGCTTATAGTGATGGATTGGTTGCTTATAATGGTGGATTGGTGCTTATAGTGGTGAATTGGTGCTTATAATGGTGGATTGGTTGCTTATAGTGGTGGATTGGTTGCTTATAGTGGTGGATTGGTGCTTATAGTGGTGGATTGGTTGCTTATAGTGGTGAATTGGTTGCTTATAGTGGTGGATTGGTTGCTTATAGTGGTGATTGGTTGCTTATAGTGGTGGATTGGTGCTTATAGTGGTGAATTGGTTGCTTATAGTGGTGGATTGGTGCTTATAGTGGTGAATTGGTTGCTTAAAGTGGTGAATTAACACCTACAATTGGTGCTTATAGTGGTGAATTAACACCTACAATGAAACTAAATCTGTATAGGAATTTAGTAAATCTGTAAAATATTCAGATATTTAGGTAAAAAAAGATAACGCATACCTGTTCAGTAAAAAACAGCATAATTCTGTCAAACATCTGATTACCAAACAAAGCCGTGATAGCAATGTACAGGAAAAGTCCGTCTAATACTGGTCGTGGAATGTAACTCATTGGATAAGGTAACAACAACAGAGACAGACCTATCATTATATGGGAAATAATCCCTGTCAGTCTGGTCTCTCTCACATACACTACTCTGTAATATAATTTAATATTTTGATATCAGTTTTCCTCCTACACAAAAATCAAAAAGCTCTTCAGTGAACTTTATTGTATACACTAGTGAAATAATTGTCTTTCATATCTTGTGCATGACAACTAATGAACCCGATATCCTCGTTTTTCAAGTGGACGAATCTATTACGTTTTTGACACGTGTGTTGAAATTCATTTTCGTACAGTTTTTTGCAATTTTTCTTTATCAGTTGCATTGTCATGCTTGAAGATCATTATTCACCAAGTTTCCTGAAATTGAATAAGAGCTACGGGGATCTTCTTTTTTTTTCTCATTTGTGAATGACGATTTAATTTCGTCTTAGTTATGATTTGTCGACACAACCCCCCTTTTTTTCACGGGAAATTATTAGATTGATGTGATACAATGTTTATGACAGCTGAGCAATACTATTTCATGGAACTAAACTTTTTAGAAATGATGACAAAATAGAATACCAAACATTTTGTTTTTAGCATAATTTTCTTCCTTTAAAAGTTTTTAAAATTTTCCGACCGACCGACCCGACTTTTTCATGAGGAAAATCCGTAAACCAAGAAGTTAAAAAACCCTAGCCTAATGAATTCACAGTTAACTATTTCATTGGTTTGAAATATTAATTTAAGATCTTGTTTACTTTAAAGTTTTGGAAATTAGAGACGCAAGATTCAATCTTTTTCAGTAGGGAATATCATGTTTATAGACAGTTTGTACGTATTGTGGAATGAAATCACCAACAAAACTTACATCTGATGGACATGACCTTGGTCTACCCTGTCCTCCATATCAGCCAATGCTTTAACATGTAGAGGTGAGTGGGGGAGGGCAGCATGTACCCATGGGAATGTAAATATAGACAGAAACGCATTGATTATTGCTACAGTAAATAAATCCCAGTGATAGGCAGCTCCTTTCTTTAATCTGAAAAATAAAGAGATTGTTCACTTATTAAAATATTCAAAACCTATCATTTTATTTTTCTCCAGCTTAGCATATTTGATTATCAAGTCATTCACGCATAATACTTTTTAAAAATTTTATTATGGTAAATACCATTGCAGAGGTAACGATATATAAAGATATTCTTGTCTGATTTAATAAAATACATAAAAAAATACTTAAACACACTGAGAAGTCGAAGCTTTTATATTAAAAAAATATTAAAAATATAAATAAATACATATCCTATTTATAATTTTTAACAATTAAAAGTGACATCAGAAAACAATACTGAAATAAATCCCATGACATACACTAAAACAAATGAAAATAGATGATTAAACATACTTATTAGCTGGAGCATTCACTAAGGCACTTGATATGTTTTGATCCATAAAGAACAACAAAGATAAACAGAAACCCAGTCCTGCTGCTCCAAGGACTGCTCCCCATGGTAAGGTGTGGATAGGTGCAACAACAAAAAACTCTACATTCGCTCTATAGGTAAATGGCTTCACTGAAATTTAAAATAATGTTATGATTTTCTTAACTAAATTTACACAAGAGGTAAACAAACGTATGGTAATTGCAGCTGCATAAAATATCTATTTAATATATTAAGAAAGAATTCAATATCTTTTTCTTATGATGTTGTAATGATGATGTTTTGTTTCTTACAAACTGTTTATAATACTCACACTGTAGAATGTATCTAAATATGTGTTGCGAAAAAATAACTACTTTGATTTTACAGTAACATACAAATATTTATCTGAACTTTATCCTGGATACTGTGATTTGAGCAAAAAGATGCTTCAAGATGTAAAATATGCCGCATTTTTGCCCCTATCTCAAGTCAGGAGCCTTTGTTATTAGTCTTGTATGATTTTCAATTTTAGTATCTTGTATATATTTCAGGGTTTAGTATGATATCAATGAACTTGTACACATTTTTGTTTAGGGGCCAGCTGAAGCACGCCTCTGGGTGCTGGAGTTTCTCGCAGCATTAAAGACCCATTGGTGGCCTTCAGTTGTTGTCTGCTCTTTCGTTGGGTTGTTATCCCTTTGAAACATTCCCCATTTCTATTCTTAATTTTATTCTGTTGAAGTTTCATAATATTCTATGAAGGTTTGAACAAGTTATTGATTTCTGATTAAAAATTAAACCATAGACTGACCCTAAATGTTGACATAATGACAGAATTGAGAATTGAAAATCAGCAAACTTTGAGCCTCTACACTTAATACTGTAATAAAAAGTGTGGATTTGGAAGAAGGAGTACTTGACTACCAGTAGTTTAATTAAATACATATAATTACATTTTATATCTTTGAAGACAAAGGAACCAAAAAATGACATAGCTAATACAGCTACTGGAAGTGCATAGTCAGCCAACATTTCTCTCTTTCCCGCATTCAAAAAAGGTCTGAAAGTAAAAGAAATATGTTTAAGTTAACACTCTGACAAAGATATTTCCTCAAAAGCATAATATTGTAAACTAATCTATAAACAATCTCTTCTACTTTTTTTGAAGACTTGATAGTTACTCACTATAAATTATGATAGATGTGGATATTTATATGATATGATGATTTAAGAAGTCATAGAGTACTATGTGAAACAGGTCTGTTTATCATTGTTTATGTTCTATCTTAATAGTCATAGAGTACTATGTGAAACAGGTCTGTTTATGTTCTATCTTAATAGTCCTAGAGTACTATGTGAAACAGGTCTGTTTATGTTCTATCTTAATAGTCATAGAGTACTATGTGAAACAGGTCTGTTTATGTTCTATCTTAATAGTCCTAGAGTACTATGTGAAACAGGTCTGTTTATGTTCTATCTTAATAGTCCTAGAGTACTATGTGAAACAGGTCTGTTTATGTTCTATCTTAATAGTCATAGAGTATTATGTGAAACAGGTCTGTTTATGTTCTATCTTAATAGTCATAGAGTACTATGTGAAACAGGTCTGTTTATGTTCTATCTTAATAGTCATAGAGTACTATGTGAAACAGGTCTGTTTATGTTCTATCTTAATAGTCATAGAGTACTATGTGAAACAGGTCTGTTTATGTTCTATCTTAATAGTCATAGAGTACTATGTGAAAAAGGTCTGTTTATGTTCTATCTTAATAGTCATAGAGTACTATGTGAAATAGGTCTGTTTATGTTCTATCTTAATAGTCATAGAGTACTATGTGAAAAAGGTCTGTTTATGTTCTATCTTAATAGTCATAGAGTACTGTGTGAAAAAGGTCTGTTTATGTTCTATCTTAATAGTTATAGAGTACTATGTGAAAAAGGTCTGTTTATGTTCTATCTTAATAGTCATAGAGTACTGGGTGAAAAAGGTCCGCTTATGTTCTATCTTAATAGTCATAGAGTACTGTGTGAAAAAGGTCTGTTTATGCTCTATCTTAATAGTCATAGAGTACTATGTAAAAAAGGTCTGTTTATGTTCTATCTTAATAGTCATAGAGTACTATGTAAAAAAGGTCTGTTTATGTTCTATCTTAATAGTCATAGAGTACTATGTAAAAAAGGTCTGTTTATGTTCTATCTTAATAGTCCTAGAGTACTATGTAAAAAAGGTCTGTTTATGTTCTATCTTAATAGTCATAGAGTACTATGTAAAAAAGGTCTGTTTATGTTCTATCTTAATAGTCATAGAGTACTATGTAAAAAAGGTCTGTTTATGTTCTATCTTAATAGTCCTAGAGTACTATGTAAAAAAGGTCTGTTTATGTTCTATCTTAATAGTCCTAGAGTGCTATGTAAAAAAGGTCTGTTTATGTTCTATCTTAATAGTCCTAGAGTACTGTTTGAAAAAGGTCTGTTTATGTTCTATCTTAATAGTCATAGAGTACTATGTGAAAAAGGTCTGTTTATGTTCTATCTTAATAGTCATAGAGTACTGGGTGAAAAAGGTCCGCTTATGTTCTATCTTAATAGTCATAGAGTACTGTGTGAAAAAGGTCTGTTTATGCTATCTTAATAGTCATAGAGTACTATGTAAAAAAGGTCTGTTTATGTTCTATCTTAATAGTCATAGAGTACTATGTAAAAAAGGTCTGTTTATGTTCTATCCTAATAGTCCTAGAGTACTATGTAAAAAAGGTCTGTTTATGTTCTATCTTAATAGTCATAGAGTACTATGTGAAACAGGTCTGTTTATGTTCTATCTTAATAGTCATAGAGTACTATGTGAAACAGGTCTGTTTATGTTCTATCTTAATAGTCATAGAGTACTATGTGAAACAGGTCTGTTTATGTTCTATCTTAATAGTCATAGAGTACTATGTGAAACAGGTCTGTTTATGTTCTATCTTAATAGTCATAGAGTACTATGTGAAACAGGTCTGTTTATGTTCTATCTTAATAGTCATAGAGTACTATGTGAAACAGGTCTGTTTATGTTCTATCTTAATAGTCATAGAGTACTATGTGAAAAAGGTCTGTTTATGTTCTATCTTAATAGTCATAGAGTACTATGTGAAAAAGGTCTGTTTATGTTCTATCTTAATAGTCATAGAGTACTGTGTGAAAAAGGTCTGTTTATGTTCTATCTTAATAGTCATAGAGTACTGTGTGAAAAAGGTCTGTTTATGTTCTATCTTAATAGTCATAGAGTACTATGTGAAAAAGGTCCGCTTATGTTCTATCTTAATAGTCATAGAGTACTGGGTGAAAAAGGTCCGCTAATGTTCTATCTTAATAGTCATAGAGTACTGTGTGAAAAAGGTCCGTTTATGCTCTATCTTAATAGTCATTGAGTACTATGTAAAAAAAGTCCTAGAGTACTATGTAAAAAAGGTCTGTTTATGTTCTATCTTAATAGTCCTAGAGTACTATGTGAAATAGGTCTGTTTATGTTCTATCCTAATAGTCCTAGAGTACTATGTGAAAAAGGTCTGTTTATGTTCTATCTTAATAGTCATAGAGTACTGTGTGAAAAAGGTCTGTTTATGTTCTATCTTAATAGTCCTAGAGTACTATGTAAAAAAGGTCTGTTTATGTTCTATCTTAATAGTCATAGAGTACTATGTGAAACAGGTCTGTTTATGTTCTATCTTAATAGTCATAGAGTACTGTGTGAAAAAGGTCTGTTTATGTTCTATCTTAATAGTCATAGAGTACTATGTGAAAAAGGTCTGTTTATGTTCTATCTTAATAGTCATAGAGTACTGGGTGAAAAAGGTCCGCTTATGTTCTATCTTAATAGTCATAGAGTACTGTGTGAAAAAGGTCTGTTTATGCTCTATCTTAATAGTCATAGAGTACTATGTAAAAAATCCTTGGGGACACTCAGCTGTTACCATCTGTGTTATGGCCATTTATGAAATTTTATCACTGGTTGTTTCAAAAATTTCACTCATCCCCCAAGAATTTCTGGGGATAAACTGTCAAATTTCATACAAATTCATTCCAACACCAATTCAACATCAACACTACTAGGCTTCCTCATAGCCTCCTTACAGGCTTCCTCATTGTCTCATTATAGGCTTCCTCATAGCCTCATAGGCATGATAGCCTCTAGGAATGATAGCCTCATAGGCTTCCTGATAGCCTCATGCATTTATTTTGAACCATCGTTCCAATTGGATTGGTGTGATGTCAAGCCAGGGGTCTATACTTTGCTACTTTTCAGTATGCACATAGCTAGGCTCTTGGTTTAGGCATGGAGCAAAAAATTAAATTTTTTAGCTGAGTAGTTTCCCCAAGGGCCAAATTATAATTGTGATGTATATATATAAAATAAAAGTTGCAATTAAATTATGATTTATGTTTAATTCAAACATGGATACCAATGGCATTGCTACACAGTATTTCCCAGGAGTTTATTTACAAGATAGGTGATAGCAGGAAAAATTAGGTTGATAATAATGTGAGCACTAAATCCTTAATTTTACATATCATGAGTTCAAACAGTGTGTTCTGAAAGAAATCAGGGGTAATTAAATTATTTAAATTACTATGAAATTAATATGAACTCATTATGTGTGACTTTGAGGTTTTTGTTCACTGACACATTTATTAGCAAAATTAAAATATAGGGCCGAAAGTTAGATCAGGATGGTTTAATTGTCAGGTCAAAGAATTTGCAAGAAGATATGAGGTTGGATGTTTGCTCAGGTGTTAACACACTTTTCCCTATTACATAACAGATTACCACAGAAAAGATACAGTATAAACAAAAGACAATTAAAATAAGATTAGAACAGCATCACATCAAACAGAAATAAATTTACCCTAAAAAATATTTACAAAGAATCAGAACACAATGCAAACATGGAACAAATGACAATTAAACATATTCAGGATCATTTCTGAGAATTTTGTATAAATAGGTACTTATATGTTATATAAGTTATGTTTATACATAATTTGATTTTAATTACTCAGTAGTTATTATTTTAGGATTTTCCCAGGATGTGTATTTTCTTTGCTGTTGAGATGAAACAGATTTATTATCATATGTCAATCAGTTAGATATGAAGTTTATCACATGTTCTTAGCAGGAGGTCTAATTTCATCAGTTCCAATACAAATATACATGTCTTGTTAATTAGTGACCACTTGTGGCATTTGGCTTCCTTTGTCCTTTGTTTCTTGATACATTAATCTGGGTGCAGTTTTAACTCCTCCCACTTAGGAGTATCCCATTAAGAAGTTGTGTATTAAAAACCTGTGTATGCTGCCTTGAGTATTCATTTATCTAAATGCAGATTAAGCAGTTATAGAATAATCTTGGCTAATAGTGCTAATAGTGTTTTAGCTAAAAACTTGCCTCCCACCGACCCCTCCTTTCACCTTCAATATTGCCATGACAGGGGAAGCAATCTCAGCATTATGTTTATTGATTTCATTTATGAAATTTTATCACTGGTTGTTTCAAAAATTTCACTCATCCCCCAAGAATTTCTGGGGATAAACTGTCAAATTTCATACAAATTCATTCCAACACCAATTCAACATCAACACTACTAGGCTTCCTCATAGCCTCCTTACAGGCTTCCTCATTGTCTCATTATAGGCTTCCTCATAGCCTCATAGGCATGATAGCCTCTAGGAATGATAGCCTCATAGGCTTCCTGATAGCCTCATGCATTTATTTTGAACCATCGTTCCAATTGGATTGGTGTGATGTCAAGCCAGGGGTCTATACTTTGCTACTTTTCAGTATGCACATAGCTAGGCTCTTGGTTTAGGCATGGAGCAAAAAATTAAATTTTTTAGCTGAGTAGTTTCCCCAAGGGCCAAATTATAATTGTGATGTATATATATAAAATAAAAGTTGCAATTAAATTATGATTTATGTTTAATTCAAACATGGATACCAATGGCATTGCTACACAGTATTTCCCAGGAGTTTATTTACAAGATAGGTGATAGCAGGAAAAATTAGGTTGATAATAATGTGAGCACTAAATCCTTAATTTTACATATCATGAGTTCAAACAGTGTGTTCTGAAAGAAATCAGGGGTAATTAAATTATTTAAATTACTATGAAATTAATATGAACTCATTATGTGTGACTTTGAGGTTTTTGTTCACTGACACATTTATTAGCAAAATTAAAATATAGGGCCGAAAGTTAGATCAGGATGGTTTAATTGTCAGGTCAAAGAATTTGCAAGAAGATATGAGGTTGGATGTTTGCTCAGGTGTTAACACACTTTTCCCTATTACATAACAGATTACCACAGAAAAGATACAGTATAAACAAAAGACAATTAAAATAAGATTAGAACAGCATCACATCAAACAGAAATAAATTTACCCTAAAAAATATTTACAAAGAATCAGAACACAATGCAAACATGGAACAAATGACAATTAAACATATTCAGGATCATTTCTGAGAATTTTGTATAAAGGTCTGTTTATGTTCTATCTTAATAGTCATAGAGTACTATGTAAAAAAGGTCTGTTTATGTTCTATCTTAATAGTCATAGAGTACTATGTAAAAAAGGTCTGTTTATGTTCTATCTTAATAGTCCTAGAGTACTATGTGAAACAGGTCTGTTTATGTTCTATCTTAATAGTCATAGAGTACTATGTGAAACAGGTCTGTTTATGTTCTATCTTATAGTCATAGAGTACTATGTGAAACAGGTCTGTTTATGTTCTATCTTAATAGTCATAGAGTACTATGTGAAAAAGGTCTGTTTATGTTCTATCTTAATAGTCATAGAGTACTATGTGAAATAGGTCTGTTTATGTTCTATCTTAATAGTCATAGAGTACTATGTGAAAAAGGTCTGTTTATGTTCTATCTTAATAGTCATAGAGTACTGTGTGAAAAAGGTCTGTTTATGTTCTATCTTAATAGTCATAGAGTACTATGTGAAAAAGGTCTGTTTATGTTCTATCTTAATAGTCATAGAGTACTGGGTGAAAAAGGTCCGCTTATGTTCTATCTTAATAGTCATAGAGTACTGTGTAAAAAAAGGTCTGTTTATGTTCTATCTTAATAGTCATAGAGTACTATGTAAAAAAGGTCTGTTTATGTTCTAGCTTAATAGTCATAGAGTACTATGTAAAAAAGGTCTGTTTATGTTCTATCTTAATAGTCATAGAGTACTATGTAAAAAAGGTCTGTTTATGTTCTATCTTAATAGTCATAGAGTACTATGTGAAATAGGTCTGTTTATGTTCTATCTTAATTCTATTGACTGTCTTATTTGGTTCTGCAGTTTCATAAAACAATTATACCATTCAGGGGAGTATTGTTCTTGATAGCTATATATTGAACAAATGATATAACCTATAAACCTGTACATTGTACATCAATATGGATTTAAAAATTCACTAATCATTGATTTCTACTTTCTGAAAAGGGAGATAACCAACTACAAATTACAATTTTAGAAGTTAAAAATTGTGATTCTAGAAAAGAGTATCTGGAAAGTATAAACTCCATTAAACTAAATAATCTTAAATAAAATGCTTTGCACAAAGTTTTAAGGAATAAACACAGAATAGAATGGTGGTTAATCAGAGTCAATAAAGGATACTGAAAACTCTTCAATTATTTTCTATCATAATTAATTCATAAATTAATAGTTCTATATCAAAGTCCTTCTATATATTATCTAAAATGGTCCAAATAAAAGGTAAATGTAAGTATGAACAATCAACCATAGGCAACTATGTTCCACTGAAGCCATTATTTTTGTCAATGATTTAGCACCAAAGCAAAATGAGCATGCAGAAACAAAATAATAGACAATCAGTCACTATCTCATTTTAAGCTCTGTAATCTGTGAATAAATTATAAACTTTAAAAATATATTGAAGTTATTTTTCAACCGGTTTCGTATAAATTAAATGCTAATATTTGACAACCCATCAATAATGATATTTCTATTTAAAAAAAGGTGTATAAGGCAAAATATTTTTAAAGAACATAACAGAAGTTTCAGTAAAGATGATGTGAAATATGATAACTAAATGAAGATCAGGTATACTGGTAACCTAGATAATGAACACTGATTACTTGACAACTGATATATTGTTAACAGAACAAAATAATAATGTTCTATGTGGATATATGTTTGATTGAGTAAACAAGAATACTGATCATATAATGCTACACAAGACCAAACATGGTCAAAGGCCAATAACTCCAACAGAAAAATATCAAATGATAACAGTAATGTAGTAAGGTCAATCCTAACTAGAATAAAACATTCTTAGCATAGTAACAATCTCAAGAGTGTTGAAAAAGAATTGTAGACTGGTGGACTCAAGGTCATGAACAATACAGACTAACATTAATGCACTACATTGTAGGAAAATATGTTATTTATGTGTACAAGCTTTAAAAACATGAAGAAAAGCATGGCTTACTGTTGAATGAAATCAACAAGTCTTGCATGAGGATCCCTTAAATATGACATAAGTAGTAATTTGAATGTAACCATTCATTTGCAACAGAAGCAAGAAACCTGGAGTGTTATAAACTACATATTACAAGTCAATTCCCAGATAAAATCTTTCTATCTAAAAAATAAATAGAGAAAAGCAAGCAAAGAAATTTATTTTTGAATAATTCATAGACTAACAGACCAGCTGATCCAATGGAGAAGTTTATTTAATGGATTTAAAACCAATATAAAACAGAACTGAAGTACCAAGTTAGCTAATGATCAAAAGTGGTAATTGTCAGACTAATAGAAAACAAGTAGATGTGGTGTGATTGCCAATGAGACCGGAGTCTATGTGGTGTGATTGCCAATGAGACCGGACTCCAAATAATGTGGATGTTAACAAATAAAAAAGTTATTTTTAAGAAACCACTGATTTTTAAAAGTATTTAGAGGTGGGTATAACTGAGGGTAATACACTATATATAGATATGATGGTGCACTCTATTTTTAGACTATACTACTGTGGATTCATTGTTATTCAAGGGAGATACCAATTTCAGTGGATTTCATGGGAAACTGGCACTTACTAATTCCATAAAACCACAAAGTAAAATACCCACAAAAATATAAACTTCCCAATCCATAAAAATTAGTACCCATGAATATAAATGAATCCAGTTTTGGGAATATTGTGTTACTGCTCTGTATATACAAATAATAATAAATTATAGGAATTCTTAAAAATGTAATGTCTCTAATTAGTGTCTGAATAATAAATGGTTAAAATTATAATGCATATCTAGTACAAGTATTCTATTTTCACACTCATTTAGGGATAAATTTCAAAATCCCATGCATACTTAATATTAAATTAAAATTTAGCCAATAATAATCCATTTTCAAAGTGCATTTTATCATAAAAGTTTGTAATAATATGATATGCAATATCTTTTCCAGAAAACTGAATATTTCGAATAAACACATTTTTGTTTTTCATCAAGCTGATGAAGTCAGTATAAACAATTAAATGCTGCATCTCTTTTTATTGTTGCTTCTGTCTAACAATATGCTGTAGATTAAAAATATGAAATAGGATGAAAAGTTAGTAAAGCGATTTTTATGAGTACAAAACATCTTCGACTGTATGTTCTCTCCGTTATGTAGTGATAAAGATATTTTTTATGTGAGAAGATGTAATAAGATGAAATAGTTGGTAAAACTATCTTTATGTGTACAAAACATTGTGATAGTTCGATTGTTAGAATTAAGTCATGCGCATTTTAAATTTCTGTGTTTAGAGAAATATCTTTCACATATTTAATATGATTTTTCTTTTTATTATACCATAGTTTGTGTTTTCAAAATTTTAGTTATTTTTAATTTTCTAAGAAGTTTGACAGAGGCTGACACACACACACCATGTAAACATTAAACAATAAATTCATAAAAAAATGAAAAACATTTGAACCATTCATACTTTATTTGGTCTTTTTAACTTTTTTGGATTCGAGGGTCACTGATGAGTCTTTTGTAGACGAAACGCGCGTCTGGCATATATACAAAATTTAGTCCTGGTATCTATGATCAGTTTATTTATTATAAGGTTGGTTTACATATTGTGTCCCAATCCACACCTTGAAAAAAGTTGTATTACTAATTTCTATCATCAAGATGCTAGACAATATGTATTGACATGATTCAAATCTATATTTGAATGACTGAGATTAGATATAGGGTACTTAAAATGTTGAGTCTCAGTACATTCATTGCCTCTGCTTGAGTTCAGTATTACATGTATATGTTTTTACTTTTAATGACACATTAAACAAAATATCCACTCATGCATCCATTTTCACTGTAACACTGAATACCTAAGTTATTATGCATCATATCACTGGAGAACTAATAGCCAATCAAAGCTACACTTACTATCAATCCTATATGCTATGTAATTCTGTTTCCAACATATATTCAATCAAATCCAACAGATAAACTGTTAAACAACGGCATTGAATACAGAGGCATTAATAATACAAATTTTACAGCAAAATGCATTGAGTGTGTAGGTCAAGGTAATATTGTTGGTTAGCTTGCTTGCTAGCAAAACTGTGAAGTCATTATTAAGTTAGGTAAACTACCCTACTTTAAGAGTATCTATCTGTCTGTTGGACTAGACTTCTCTGAAACAAGGATAGTATATCTAACCTAATAAAGGCTTCACAGTACAGCTAGCAAGCCAGCTAACCAAGGATATTACTTTAACCTACACACTCAAGGCATTTTGCTGTAAATACATAGAAAACATTTAACATTGTCAATAAATTTTCATTTACTCATCAAATTTGCTAATGACAACATGGATGTAACTTATTGTGCAATGCCATGGTTTATGCCTGACATGTATATATGTTTGTTAGTATGACTGGTTAGTGAGCATACCATGATGGTACTAATCCAATGTGGACTTCTCCATCTACAATAAACAGACTGTAAAATCAACAGCCAGTCTACTTATGTTTAAAAAAAATATTGATATAACCCAATACCAGTTTGATAAAATTATTCCAAAACAAGTTTCCTTGACTACTTCTAAATTATATTTAAAAACAATATTTTTTTTAAAGCTTTATCAAGAATTGTATGAAAAGTAAGACATCTAAGACCAGTATAATAATTTACTCAGAAACAACAAAATTCCTTGATGGCCTCTAAATGACATTAAATGACATGGCCAAGTTCTGTATGAAAAGCAACAATAACAATAAACTATTGTATATTAATTTCCCTCACTTTATGCTGCCAAATTTGTAACAAAACAATAAGATTGAATCACAGCTGATTTGACATTACAATTACATTTGTATTCCAATTAGTGCCAAACTTTGCCTTCTGTCATTTTTGCAGTTGCATAATGTGCACTGTGACAATGCATACGCATCTGACCAAAATATGAAAGTTGAAAAAATGAGAAATTTTAGTTTTTTCGTTTTCATTTGTTTGGCCTTTTATTTTCTGGTTATGAAGAATCATCAGAATGACCTTGGAAAGGAAAGTAAATAATGAAATAACATTTTTATATATCAGGGGGTACCAATTTTCATGGATTTAATGGCTATAAGTGATTCATTAATTGAATTTAGTTTAATAATTACATTAGATGTATGTTTCATCATAATACTTTATTCTGATTGGCTAACTGCACATCACATGTTATTCCTAAAGCAATTGCATCACTCAATAAAACTTTTCATTCATGATAACACATGGTCCCACAATAAAGTGCACAGGTGAATTAAATAAAACAATTATAAAATTCGTGTTTGCATGATCATAGCTAAAAAATGTAATTATAAGTATTGAATGCTTCTTTTTGTAACTTCATAGGGTTGTAAAAGCGTTGACCGTGCGCACATTTTAAGTATGAAGCGCTTCCGCGCTTCCATACAAAATGTACTTCGGTCAACGCTTTTACACCCCAATGAAGTTACAAAAAGAAGCATTCAATTCTTAAATAAAGTACAAATTTGCTATAGGCATGAATTTGTCAAAAAACTATGAAATCAATCACCCATTAAAATAAATTTGTTCTCAATCCATGAAAATTGGTATCCAAAGTAAGCAAGAATGAAGATCTAAAATAAAACAGATATTAAAATGATATGTCTACTTACGTTTTTGTAAAGTTATATAAGGTGATCCCCAGCCAGACAGTACCCAACATGAGCAAGAGGAAGAGGATACTATTCTCCTTCAGACAGTCCTGTATCATGTTTCCTGCTGGTGTTGTTGTATCGTTTACACTCGGCATGACTGTTGTTACAGCACTAATGTTTGTTTGATTCACTAAACTTCCTTGAGAGAGGCTATCACAGGAACTGCTATAATAATTCTTATTGAAATCTGGAAATAAAAATATAATCATTAATCAAAATTTCTGACAGTATCCAGACCTATGCAAATTGATATAAACTTAAAACTAAATAACAATGTCTCATTCAGTATATTTGTCATGTGTAACAAAGAATTTGTTAATAGCTTGCTGTTTTGTGTGAGTCAATGCTCTGCGTTGAAGACCGTACTTTGACCTATAATTATTTACTTTTTTACACATTTTGATTTGAGTGCGGAATTGTCTCATTGGCACTCATACCCTATCTTCTTATTTCTATAAACTACTTGACAAAATTCCAGGATTATTTTCTCTGCTTTAGTATCAAGTTCTGGAAAAAAAGTTTCTTTTCAAAACTATATCATGTTATACCAACAACTTGTTGGAAAACAAATGATGATGATAAATTGGTGTCTATTATCCAGTGGCAAATATTAGATGCATTTTAAGACAAGGAGATATTTATGTTATATGAGTATGCTTTGTACAAGGCGAGGACGAGATTACACAAGGTAACAGTACCTAGGAAACAAGTTAAATTACCAAGACACTTTGTTTTTACTCCAAGATTAGTCTATGATTTTACTCCTTACTGCCACATTCTAAGGGAGAAGCAGCACGTTAAATTGTCAAGTAATGGATTGAACACATAACCAACCAGCACACTAGGGTGACAATCCTACATCAACTCCTGTAAACCACCAAAGTCACTCACTTTAAATAAATGCATGTGTGATAGATTATAACCAACACTTTAGGAATTTATAATAACTAAACACGTAATACTTACCTTTAACTGTATCTTTTATGGCATCAGCAGAGAATGCAAACACTATGAACAAGGAAAATATCTCCTCTGTTGATCTGAAAACAGTAAAAAAATATGTGTAATCAAATTAACCCTCAATGTTATTACTTGCACATTTTTCATTAGTTTTGCTTCTATTCTATCTATGTACATGACAGATTCATGTTAATCTATATTTCAGAGGATTTTTAGTCTTGATAAGTACTTTTTTAAAATTTTTAATATTTCATGAAATGTTTGGGCTGTTCATGAATTATGCATTTTTATTTTTGAATAAGTAAATGCATGTGTAAACAATGTAGCACTGAGCATTAGTGGTAGCAAATTCACTTTTTATTTGTGCATGAGGATTTTCATTTTATCTAACCCATTTTTTTGGTATTTTTAATGGCGTAAGAGTAGGTTATTCATATCTATGTATGATCATTATGATTTTCTGTTGTCCCTTTTTTAATGAAAAAGATAATACTACTTTTTAAAACTTGTTTCTGATCCATTTGCCATTATATTAAAGTAATTCTAACAAACAACATGTTATTTCCAGGGAATCCTTTCAAACATTAATTCCATTGAATTAGGAAAAAAAGCATCTGTATAATTTTCCTCCCTCTTCACCTTGTTAAATTTACCTACCTGGATGAATATTTCATGAGTTTACTGAGATTAAAAACTGAATATATAATGAGAAAGAAAGCATTCCACAGTCCAACACACGCAAACATGGCATTAAAATCCAGATCAAAATCCTCTGATATGGAATAAATAACTGAAATATAATAATAAGAATAAATTGATCTTGGACTTCCAGTAAGGCAATAAGATTAAAAGCAAAATGTACAATTTGCTGATAAATACATATTCCCCATGTTACAAATAACATAATCAGCAAAATAATTTGTTTTCTCAAAGATGCTTATTTTGTAGTGTTGCTAATGTGTTAACCATTTTTTTTTCAAGATTGGCCATTGTTCCAATAGAATATACTATATTAAACCAAAAGTATTTCCAACGGGTAAAACTCCTGTAAAAATAATAGGTAATTGAAAATTTTCAAATTTGTCTTTGGATATTATTGTAAGCCCTTGACACAATTTTATTTTTTTATTAAGCATTAATGCCAAATGTAGTTGCAAGAGCATTGATAATATTGATTTTCAATATATTTTCCATAAATCAAGATTCCAAAATGAGACAATCTAGGAACCATTTTAGCACATAATGTGTTAAAAAAAAAGTTATTATATAGCAAATGAATGTTTCAGAGCATGTGTAAAAAACTTACTTTTTGTGTACAAAGCAAGTGGTGCCGTGGTTAAAAGTACAATTAATGGCTGTCCTCCAAATACTGCAAACAAAAGTCCTCCCAAACATTGTGAGAACAAAATTTTCTGTACTCCTGCAAAACATATGCACTTTTTAAATATAATCAATAAAATATTCAATGAAAAGTGTTGCAAGTTATTTTAAACTTTTGTATGTTTTTTTTATAGGTAACGGAGAAATTCATACAAAACATACAATAAGTTTTAACTATAAATTGTAGTCAGTTTCAAGAAATAGCATATTGTCTCTTGTTTTTTTACTATATAAAATTTTCAATAGGTTTTCCTAACAAAGATTAAAGTATTTCTTTTCAAAGATTTAAAATATCAACCAATCTGTCTTCTAGATTTATATTTTGGTGAAGACAGAACATATTTGTGAATATATATATTGTGCATTTTAAAATGGACGTTGGTTCTAACTGTATACAAATGTTACCTATAGCACCCGCTGTGTTACTGTCGTTTAACATTCCAAATGCTATATTGGGTAAAACACAGGCAAAGTACAAGAAGAACGTCGTTGATATGACTTTGTGTATTGTTCTTTTACCAAAAACACCTGAAAATATACAACAAATTTAAAAATCAATATTTATGCATCCACTTGTTGGTTTTTTTTTTAATTATATTTGATATTTATGACATTTATATATACAATGTATATAAGTAAAATAACAGTTTTGCCTATAAGGCTGTTCTTTGATCAGCTTAAAAATCAGAAATATGTCACATGGGTAATATAATTAATTCATTAATCAAAGACAGAAATGGAATCAGAATCGATAGTTCATTAATTGTAATCACACTACAGTGAAATACAGGATTGATTGATTGAATGATTTTTGTTGTTTAAATGCTACTTTCAACACAATTGGCTAATACATTTGGTGGAGGAAGACAGAGTACCATGAGAAAACCGCTAGCTTTCCCTGGAAAAGAACAGAGTACCCTGAGAAAATGGCTAGCTTTCCCTGGTAAAGACAGAGTACCCTGAGAAAACCGCTAGCTTTCCCTGGAAAAGACAGAGTACCCTGAGAAAATCACTAGCTTTCCCTGGAAAAGACAGAGTACCCTGAGAAAACCGCTAGCTTTCCCTGAAGAAGAGAGCGTACCATGAGAAAACTGCTAGTCTTCCCTGGAAAAGACAGAGTACCCTGAGAAAACCGCTAGCTTTCCCTGGAAAAGAGAGCATACCCTGAGAAAACCGCTAGCTTTCCCTGGAAAAGAGAGAGTACCCTGAGAAAACTGGTAGCTTTCCCTGGAAAAGACAGAGTACCCTGAGAAAACCGCTGGCTTTCCCTGGAAAACTGTCAATCCTAGTCAATATCAAATGTGCATAGTTTGAACTCACAACCACAGTGTTAACAGGCTAGAGATATACTAGATGGAGTTTAGTATGACGTTCAGTGAAACTAAATTAGTACACATTTCTATTAAGGAGGCAGCTGAGAACCACCTCCAGGTACAGGATTTCCTAGCTGTGTTGTGAGAACCACCTCCAGGTACAGGATTTCCTAGCTGTGTTGAAGACCCATTGATGGCCTTCCGTTGTTATTGGCTCTTTAGTTGGATTGTTGTCTCTTTGACATGTTCCCCATTTCCACTTTTAATTTTCTACTGATTTTCTACTTAGATAACTCAACCACTGAGGCCCATAAAATACAGGAAAGTTTATAAAAGTCCACAAGAGCCATTATCTTACCATCTTTATAATCGGACCAGTAATGTGGTAACCTTCTCTTCAGATCATTGATCATCCCCCTACCTAAGGGACATTTTGATTCCTGAAAGTAGAAAATTCATATGATTAATCCATCTAAAAATATAGGCAATCATAAATGTATCAATGTAAATCACTGTTCAACATACTATATTAGATAAAAACAAGCATATATGTCACTAGGACACCATTCTCACACTATCCTATGTCCATGTTCAGAAAACTGTGTGATCAGGCTATGTAAACTGTCATTTGATATATAATGTTCACCTATCTATGAACATGTATACTTACTTTCATTTAAATACCTACCCAAATACTTTATTTTGAAAATGAACTATACTCTCACTATCATAGAATGCAGTGAATCTTTTATTTTAGTAAAATCCATAATTTGGTGTGCAATTAATAATTCAAAATTGCACATTATAATGAATATGTCTATTAAGTTTCAAGTTGAAGTGACCACACCTTCATGTAAAACTAACTATACAAAAATAAATGGGTAATGTGTCCATAGGGACACAGATGATGCCCCCTAACATAAAACGCTGTAAAGGGACATAACTCAAGAACTGTAAAAGTGACGCTTCAAAAAAATTGAAGACTGAGTTTTGTGATAAAAAGCAGTATATATGCATTGCATTACATTTAGTTGAGACAAACTCAAGTTAGAGAAACAGAGAAAAAAAAAATTCAGCAATTTTTTCATTTGTAAAGGGGCATAACCCTAGAAAGATCATCAAAGTGCTTGTAAGCATTGAATGGTAAAGATTGATTCAATTTATCAGTAGTAAGTAAAATTGAATATTGGTATTGCATTGCATAAAGCAAACTAAAGTTAGAAAACGGAAACCAACTTTGGGACCTACATACGTACCTATTTACGGAAAAGGGTAAAACTTAATCCCCCTTTGCCATGGCCGGGGCATGAAAATTGACATGATACAAGACTGACTAATAGACGAAGAATAAACCCATGAAAACACCAGAAAAAAGATAATCTAATGCCCCTTAACTATCATAGGCTGGACATAAAAATCCAGTTTCAATGAAAAATAACTAGAGGCTCTAAAGAGCCTGTGTTGCTCACCTTGGTCTATGTGCATATTAAACAAAGGACACAGATGGATTTATGACACAGTTGTGTTTTGGTGTTTGTGATGTGTTTGTAGATCTTACTTTATTGAACAATCTTGCTGCTTAAAGTTATCTCTATCTGTAATGAAATTGGCCCAGAAGTGACAGCGGAAAATATTTTGTAAAATTTTACAAAAATTTACATAATTTATGAAAATTGTTAAAAATTGACTATAAAGGACAATAACTCTTTAACGGGTCAATTGACCACTTTAGCCAAGTTGACTCATTTGTAGCTCTTACTTTGCTGTACATAATTGCTATTTACAGTTTATCTTTATCTATAATAATATTCAAGATAATAACCAAAAGCTGTAAAATTTTCTTAAAGTTACCAATTCAGGGGCAGCAGCCCAACAACAAGTTCCCCGATTAGTCTGAAAATTTCAGGGCAGATAGAACAATTTTATTCCCAGCAGATTTTCTCTAAATGCTTTGGTTTCAGAGATATGAGCCAAAAACTGCATTTTACCCTATGAACTATTTTTAGCCATGTCAGCCATCTTGGTTCACAGGCGGGGTCATCGGACACATTTTTAAAACTAGATACCCTAATAATGATTGTGGACAAGTTTAGTTAAATTTGTTCTAGTAGCTTTATAGGAGAAGGTTTTTGAAAAAGATTACAAAAATTTACAAAAATTTGTTAAAAATTGACTATAAAGGGCAATTTCTCCTTAATTGGTCAACTGACCATTTTGGTAATAAAATTTAGAAAGGAAATGGGGAATGTGTCAAAGCGACAACAACCCGACCATAGAGCAGACAACAGCCGAAGGCCACCAATGGGTCTTCAATGTACCACTTTGGCCATGTTGACTCATTTGTAGCTCTTACTTTGCTGTACATAATTGCTATTTACAGTTTATCTCTATCTATAATAATATTCAAGATAATAACCAAAACCGGAAAAATTTCCTCAAAATTACCAATTTAGGGGCAGCAACCCAACAATGGGTTCTCCAATTCATCTGAAAATTTCAGGGCAGATAGATCTTGACCTTATTAACAATTTTACCCGGTCAGATTTGCTCTAAATGCTTTGGCTTTAGAAATATAAGCCAAAATCTACATTTTACCCCTATGTTCTATTTTTAGCCATGGCGGCCATCTTGAATGGTTTGTCGGGTCACCGGACACATTTTTTAAACTAGATACCCCAATGATGGCGTAGGCTAAGTTTGGTTAAGTTTGGCCCAATAGTTTCAGAGGAGAAGATTTTTGTAAAAGTTAACAACGGATGCTAAGTGATGAGAAAAACTCACTTGCCCCTTTGGGCCAGGCGAGCTGAATATAGAAGAAAATCGGATATTCAAATTGAAAACCCCCTCTTCTTTATGAAAGTAATGAAAGAGATGGATATGTTAAAAAAAGTTTTTTGAAGGTTAATTTGTTGAACTCAGAAGACCTATTTTTCCAGTTTCCATTTTTTTAGTTATTCATATATCCTTCCTTATAAAACATATATATATATATGTATAAAGTGATCATAATATTATATAAGAGTTGGATGATATATTTTTCTGAAGACTGTTACCATGTGACTTGGTGTATTTTAAATCTTTTCTGAAGACTGTTACCATACTACTTAGTATGCTTCATATATGTCTCTGTTTGTCAGTCTAGTACAAAGCTTAGTCTCAAACTCATATCAATATGTTCTCATCCTAAATAAGGTTGAAATGTTAAATACTGATCAATAGCTGCATTTCCTTCTGCAGTTAAATTGTTAATTATCTCTTCACAGCTGTTTTATATATGAACAAATGGTTCTTAATAACCATGTTAAAAAAGAAACGCTTTGTTTGAAATCCTCCCTAATTTTATGTCTGAATTAACAATTTTGTATTCGTCATGTACTTAAAATATGTTACAAAACAAATGTATTTCCTACTAACATTTATATGTATGTACTTTTGTTAAAGAAGTAAGTTAATGACTCATTTTAAGAACAAACAGCTTACTTCAACGTAAAAAAAAAGTATATCCATACATGGTCAAAATTGGAAATGCATTATTAAAGACATTTAAGGATTTCATGTCTTTCTTTTTCAGTACCATAAAATGTTGATTTTTTTTGGTGAGTTTTATCTTGAATTTTTGACATCAACGAAATTATATGAAATTATTATTATCAATAAATATTTATTTTTCAACAGTCAAATGTACAAATAATAAACTCTCAAGTCCAGAATATGACATTTGTTATCCATTTGTTTGATGTGTTTGAGCTTTTTATTTTGCTATTTGCCTATGGACTTTCTATTTAGAATGTTCCTCAGAGTTGGTAATTTCATAATTTGTCTTTTTTATTTCATGGTAATAAGATACTCAGTTTTCTATTATAGACATTATTTAAAGATAACATGGTTTTTGATTTTTTTTACCTACATCTACAAAAGAGCACTAAATTTCAAAATATATATAAATCATGCCTTTATAAATTCCTAAAAAAATACAGGGTAAAAATTGGAAACTGATAACCATTTGTATGTATACCCATGAGTTTAATGGATGAGTTTTTACCTCCATTATGGAATATTTAACTTACTTCAGCTTCATCTTTTTCAAAATCTGATAAGACAAGATGAGATTTTCTGTTTTCTGGAAGTCCTTGATGTGAGCTAAGCAGCTTTGTTCTCTGCTGAAGTAATTGTTTGAATTCAGACTCTGTTTGCACTTCTAAAAGTTTGTGTCTATAGTCCATGTCAATAAATAATGTAGAAAATGTTCTGGCCGTCTCTAGAGCACTCTTTGTACTTTTCTGAAGAAGAAAAACATTAAATAGGTTTTTAAATTAAAATGTAATGGAATATTTTCCCCAATATAAAACTATGCGGAGTTTCAATAGTACATAAGTTCCATTCACCCATAGCTTAATACAATTATATTTGTCTATAAATTCACTAGAGACAACATACTACAGTTTTAACCAAATTAACATTCTATCACAAAATCAAATAATCAGTATTTTGTGTTATTTTCTAAATTGTGTTTTCTTAAAAGCTCTTTATTGGTTTTGTTTCACTTAAAATTTATTGTTCAACCACTTATAAATAACAGTTTGTCTGCTAGCAGACACCACCACTGGCAATGATGTCCCATGATTTAAATCAAGTATTTGGTAATCAATTCTGTAAAATATTTAGTCACTTTATAATTCCTGTTTATACTGCAACTGTACTATTTTGCAGTCAAATTGCATCAATCAAATAATCATTTGTGAAAGAGAGTCACAGAGCATATAAAGCCTAGTTTCTGACTTTGATGATGTGTTTATTTCATGATAATCTACAGGTTTACAAAATTTGTATGTTTTCTGCTTCAAATTCAAGTGATTGTTTGTACCCATATTATTAATTTTTATTTTTTATCAGTGGAAACAGGATATAAATGTTTCGTAAATGAGTCTAGGTAGGGTGGAAGGTTTTCTTTTGAACTATTGCTTGCTAGCTAGTATAAGTAAAGTTTTGACTCAATTGGTTGATCTTGTCCATATCAGCATTTAGTCACATATTATATGCAATCAACTTAACATATGGATGTTTTATTTGCTTCTTATTAGAAATAATTGATCTAAATAATGTAAAATCTAATTTCTACATATTTAGCAATTGATTGTAGATTTTTTATTATAAACCCACCTCCACTGTAGGAGTAAGGACCAGTATAACCAGCTGGACCTCCTGACTAGTACTACCAAGATTTGCTGGATGTGCTAATCTGGCTATAACTACATATCTCTTTGTCAGGTTAGATAACTCACACCTACAATATTAAATACTTTACAGTATATAGATCATTCAAAGAATACATAATTAATAGCATTTTCAGACCAATATCTTTTTGGCAGTGTGTGTGCGTACCCATATGCGGGTACGAATAGTCAAATTGCCGTTCGTAGTCTACGCGTACCCACATCCGGTTTTACAATAAAATGGCATCGGATCGGGAATGAAACGTGAAAATATATATATACATGAAATCCCCATATTATCCATCATTTCCGTTTATATTTCACGTTATATTTCCGATCTGATGGCACTTTATTATAAACCGGATGTGGGTACATGTAGCCTATGAATGGCAATTTGACTATTTTGTACCCGCATGCGGGTACGCGCAGACACTGCCTTTCTTTTTCACTATCTAGAATTACTTTGTCAGGAACACCTAATCAGTACAAAAATCCTTCATTTATTTTATGTATGCTATGGAAACTGGTATTTTATATACAATCAATTTGAGCTGATTAGGTGCTAAAACTCATTATCAAAAATAACAACTGAGCTGCAAATTTACTTAATCTTGCTTTCAATCATAAATATCTTATTCTACATTCAAACTACTTTGTACTAAATCAAGTACAATGTACTTTGCATGACAGAAGCTTGAAAAGATTTGCAATTATTCTCAAATTTTCATAAGAGCTAAAAAGACAAACATAGACAACACTAAGAGATTTCGAACTTGGAAAATGAACATGAAGTTGTTACAGTTAAAGCATTGTTTTTTAGCACTTGACCCTCCTGCATCTAATCCCATCAGTTTAAAGCAAGGACTTATTCTTTAGCATGTAGATGGTAAACAGCAAAACACATGTCAATTGAAAACAATTGGTGCTAGGAGCTATGTAAATAGATATCCAAATAATGCAATCCAACAGCCTAGTTTACAATTTTAGGTTTTAAATCTTATTTATTCCTATTGAACTTAAAACTTGTGATGTTGTATAAGTGTGCTATAAAACATTGTGACTTACATGGCACATATCCACGACTGATCAAAATCAAAGCCACTATCTTCACTGGTTGTTGTACCCTGGATTGTTCTACTCAACGTATGCACTGAAAAATAAATCATGTGTCATTTACAGTTACTTAATGGTCGGCAATTAATTTTCAACAGAAATTCTTCAAATGAACTGAAAAAAAATCTGAATAATATGAAAACTGGTTAGTTCTTCGCTTAACTCAATTAGACTTATTTCATGTCCAAAACATACAACATTCAGAAAATGTCTACTATTTGTAACTGGAGTCCCTTTATTGTAGGGCCATGCTTTCAACTATAGAAATTTGAACAATATTGTGGTAGACTATTCACATTATCAAAGAGAGATTTCCAAACATGTATGCACTGATACAATGTATTTCCCTAAATCTAAGTAATTATAATTTCTGATATTTCTGCAAATTAATTAGCGTAAGGGAGATAACTCAAACTATTTCTTTCACCTTGATACAACTATGTTCTACTTTAACTTAACCTAACATTCATTAGCATTCCTTTTCTTACTTCAGTCTTCATTTTAATTGTAACCACTGATGTAAACAATACAACAACAAGTAATAAACAAGAAATAAAAAAGAAATTTATTGGACAAATTTGAAAGGTAATCTGTCAGTCAAAAATAAAATAATTAACCTTCAAACTGATTGATGTCATATGTTCTAAAACGCAATTTCACATGAAAACCTGCAACCATTATATATCAGAAGCTAGCCAGTTACATATACTGCAACACTTTGGAAGGATTGGTAGTAATGGATAGCACATTTAAAAACAAATCACCTCTCATGGGTTTCAAATCCATCACCCTTCAAGATATTAAAAGGGTCAATGCATCACATTATTCTAAACTGCTGCTTTCAGGGATTTCAAATCATTTTTACATCTTTTATTGTGAAACATAGGGCTATCAAACTTGGGTGTAATTTTCAGCAATATTAGGCAACAATTTTGAAGAAATGAAACAGCATTTATTCTCCCCACGTTTTCCTAACGAAATATACAAAAGTTGTAAAAATATTAATCTTCACTTTTAGTTTAGTTCGTTTATAAAAAATATAAATACTTGGCTTGTAACTTTTGTAACCTCTCTCGCTTGTTGTGTACATATAAATATTTATTGTTGTATTTGTTATCTCTGCACCGATGTAATGCATTGGCTTTGTGAGAATAAAGATATATATAGGTTTCACTGTAAACTGAAAATTCAATTTCATGTCATCTTTTTAGCAATCTCAATTCCATTTACCATTCAATATACTCCCAAGTGTTTAATGGTTTGTTTTTTTATTGATTTACCATCTAACTGTATATTGAACTTTCTCAACTGTTATTTTTCCTAATATGAAGTTTCATTTCATTATTTGAACAACACAGACTTAAACAGACTTATCTAAATTGAGCTGTAATAAACAAAATCTAAGACAATAAATTGATTACATGTAAAGCAATGTTCTACTGCTACCAAGTAGGCCTAATCTCTGTCACACTCACAATATTATTTGATGGAATGTCTTAAGTTAAATTACTGAAATGAAAGTCAATATATCCTCAAAAGATATTTTCAAATCTTAAAATACTTTAGAATAGAAATCATATTCAAGTTAAAATGTCAGAGACAATTTGTTACCCAAATGTCAGACAGGCGGCATGAAATTAAAAAAAATCTTGCTTCTTAGATTTAAAATGTAAACTTTCATCCATCTATTCCATACTAACAGTTGACAAGTTTAAAGCTATTGGAACAGAAAGTCTAATATTTCTACTTTACATCGACACTTTATGACAACTAACATAGATCATGCATATCTAAATCATTAATACAACTATTCCTGAATATTATTTAAGATATTTTCAGCTTTTCCAATGTTAAACCCATGAGCAGAACTTACTATTAACAGATTCATTCATAACCTGGGCCACCTTATTAGTGGCAAAACCTTTAGAATAGAGAAATATATACAAGAAACTTATTTGTTTATTTAAAGGATATTTCATTTTGTGGTTTTGCCAAATTAAGTCTGCAAGGGTCCTTAAGAAAATTTGTACTTCCTTGAAAAATAAAAATTTGTGGTTCACCTAAAGGATTCTTATCAATATACAAATTCTGGTTCACCAAAAATAACCCCAATCCATGAAAATTGATATCCCATGAATTAAAATGAATCCATAGTAACCAAGGATAGGCAATACAATTTCCTTTCCATTCCTTGTAGTAATCTGGAGGCACTTATGGGGCCTCACTACACTGCTCAATACATCTTTCTATTTTTTTCTCACTGGTACCTAAAACTGTAAGTGGAAGCTAATGATTCTAGTCTTTTCCACTCCCTGGTTTTAAACTGACACCTAATTTTACTAGCTCTATACAGATTCTAATACCTTAATGCATGACTTATGTTTATCAATGGAATGATGTATCAGAATCCATATACTTTTTATTGCATTTGAACATTTGAACACTTTTTCCAGAGCAATTTGCACAATAAGGGAATGAAAAAATAAACATGTTACTACACAAGATATTAATAAATTTTCTATTTTGTCAATAGCTACAAAATTTACTGTCATTTCAAAATTTTCATTTATAAACTATGAATTAAAGAGAAGTGGGTATTTTCAGGACGATATGACCATATGCATATGAACTCGTATGGTCCTATCATATATCTAATGTCTAAGTTATTAACACGATGAAAGTTGAAACATTCAATCTTTATATCGTATTACAGTAATTTTGTTTGGAAAATAACTTCAAGAAATATAAATGAACTTGCATATAAGAAGTCAACTGTTTAAATAGTGGAAAAATGTCAACAAGATAAAAATGCTTTGAATTGACATTGTGAAGGCATAAAACAGGTTAAACAGACAAAACATCCAAGATAAAAATGTCAGTTAGTAAATTGTGTCTTTGGATTGGAAAATGAGTTGTGTGTATTTTGCAACTAGTTATTTTGCAGCATACGTTACAATTCTTACAAAGTTTATCTTTTTTTATTATTTTTTTTAAACAATCAATTGCAGTGAAAAATTGTTGAGAAATACACTGTGTCCACAACGTGATTGTTCTGTTTCTAACTTACATCTTTTTGTATGTTCTTTTAAGTTATGTTTTATTTCCTCATCATATTTGCTTGGTTTCTTACTTTCTGAACAAAAATGAGCATCAACAGATCATTGGTTACCTTTTCTCATGAATATTTATAAATATTCCAGCACATTTCCATTGCATACAGGATGAAATGCATAGTGATTGCACATTTTTGCAAGAAAAAATAATTAATCTTGATGAATTAAAAAGATTTTTTATAATGATAAAATTCACAAAAAAACAAAAGATTCTATGGTCATTACTGCGGTCAATTAAGATGATCTGTCAGAGGTATTAAAGGTTTTGAAATAGTCTAGAAAAGAATTGTCACAAATATTATAATGTTTCAATAAGCATGGAGACTTAATTACAACAATATTTTTACTCCTGATTTTCCCTTTGATACATAATTCAGATAAATTTTTAGGGCACCAAGGCAATATCTGTTTGCATCACAATTACATACAGTCATTACAGTGAAAATAATCTAAACTAAAATTTTGACTAGCACAAAAGATAATGCATGTTCAAATTAAGAACAAGGTAATTCACTCTGTTGAAAGTATTCAATCAATGTCCTGAAGATGAGGCCTTAGTGGGCCCTGCTCTTTAAAATAAAGTTTTTTTTAAAGGGGACATGCTTGGGAAGGGATGACAGATCCTGCTTCACTTGTAACATCTGTCTTGTAACTTCTGTTATTATATACTTAGTAGTAAATACAGATAAATTGTATGTGTAATACAATCAATTGCAAGCGTGCTGTATCAGCCACCCGTGATGATGCAAAAGCTTTATCACACCTTTAATCTGTATGACGTCACATCATCGATTGTAGTCACTGTTGCAAAAGCTTTATCAAAACCCTAATCTGTATGACGTCATGTCAAACCTCTATCTGTATGACGTCATTTCAAACCTCCTTATCTGTATGACGTCATATCACATAAAAAAAAAAATACTTGAGGTATATGTATATAATAAAGTGTATATGATATGGCTTTTTCAATATCACATACCGTATCAACCCTCAACCAATATAATCCCTCGAGCAGAGCTCTTGGGATTATATTGGTGTCTCGGGTTGCTACGGATTCGATATTGAAAAAGCCATATGATATTCTCTATTTACATGTGTCTATTAGTTAAATCCTGTGATAAAGACAGGTAAATGACTCTTGTCATACCCCAAATTATCAACTTTAATTTGTCATACACCAAATTATCAACTTAAATTGTAATAAAGCCAAAGATTTAGGTTGGGCATAAATAATGGCTGTGCTAGGGTAAGGATTGGGGCTCACAGTAATGGTACAATAATATGGGAATAAGTACCCTGAAGTAAAAGAATGTCATTTGCATAGGTTTGGTGGTGACCAGGAAATTTCATCATTACAATTGCACAATTTGAACGTGTACTTTGCAGATAAAAAACTTTGAGCCATTATTAACTTACGCTTTACTGTAGAGCTTTCATAAACTTAGAATTAATTTAGCCAAACAGGTTTTTCACAGTTATCACTCTGTCATGATTAGCTAGTAAAAGAATTGTTGCTTGTTTAATAGTTAGTGCATGTAATCAAATGTACATGTATTATAATTTTTGTGGTCTCAAACTGAAATCTCCTTTATACACACTCAATCCTTTATGGTGTAATTGTTTGTTACGGTATCTTACTTGCAAAATTTGTAGCATTATCAAAATGGTGGTGCACTTTATAAAGGAGGATACATATTTCATATTTCATACATAAATAAATGTGACATAACATAACCATGTGAAAATAACAAATGTTGTGTTTGGTGTAAATTTGTAATTCAAAAAGATATTTTTCAAATTCAATGAAAAACAGATGAATTTTACATGCATAATTTGCATGTTTATATATACAGGTTACTGTAAACTGTTCCACTTTCACATGTTCATTTTACAAAATGCTAAACATAAAACTTTGAAAATTGGTAAATAAGGAGCAAAAAGGTTGACAAGGTTTGAAAATATAAAATACCAAAGGTTTCAACTAGCTTTATCTTGTACCAACCTACCTGACAAATTCTTATCATGAACTGGAACAAAACAGTACAGAAAATAAACATACTATATACTACAAAGCCAGCACCAGTTCAAACAGAATAAACATAGAAATGTTCAAGAGGAGGTTTATTTACCAATCACAAATGATTATAACAACTCTTACTCTATAATACTATCAACAAAAACAACAAAATATTAAAAAAAAAACACACAGAAAGATGGGGAAAAAAACGAAATCAAAAAGTAAGTATATGTATTACATACAATCATAAGGGTGTTAGCTGGTTTGGGTGTATCTAGTTTACATAAAGTTATTATGATTATTGTAAAATACTTCAATATATGATAAGGGGGGTTCTTTCAGCAAATTGACCTTATGTGAAGGAAAAAAGCAAAAAAGGCAAAATATCCAATTACATTTGATGGCATCTTTGTATAAAATTTAATAATAAAAAACAAAGATGCATGGCACACTTTGGTGGTAAAAAAATTATTATGTGTTAACTTTTGCTTTATTGATTTACAGATTATTCAACAAATCAAGGTTCAGCGAGCAAATGGTTATGAAAACTGGTAATGGCATTTTCAATTCATGTTTTAATTCCTATAAATCGAGCCAACCTGTTGATGAGCATAGTATATAAAAACCCATTAACCTTATATGTAGTACTGTAGACTATTAGAGATTAATCTATGCTAGGTTTAAATGTTTTGGGATATAGAACCACGGAGAAACACATCTGAATCAATTCATACAACTGCTGAAATATTATAAAAATAATTAGTTTCTCTTTATGACCATTTCTGACAAGAATATAAATAGCAGTCTTAATGACTGGGGAAGGATATGACATATACTACATTAATTTACAATAATCTCATTTATCAAAAAGGACCACTATGATTTTTATGGTATTGATTATTGAACTGTCTCCGCTGTGATTGAGAGATACAGCAGTTTTATCTAGATTTTCAGAGGGAACGTTTTTCCGAAACAGTTATTAAATAATGCCTTCATTACAACATGTAATTACTTTGATACGGGCTTTGTTATTGATCTGTTGGGGGTGGCATAATAAAATCAGTTATACAATTAACATCTAAAGTGCTTCTTTAAAAACTTTATCACAGTAATGTTCTCAGAAGATATTTCATTATTGGATTTAAAATTGTTAAAAAGATAGATTTAATAAACAGTAAACCACTTAATTTCATTCTTTTAAAAAAAAAAAATTGGTATTGTAAGGAGGCAGCGGTAATAAAATTCTAATTTTGAAATAATTCAATATAATTGTAATTGTGTTGCTATAAAAACTGGTGATATCGTAAAGGTTTATTTTTGTATTTTTAAATGATGGTGTAATGTCACAATTCATTAAGATTGAAGACAATCATATAAATAAATAAAAAACAAAGAAAGAGAAAAATTTCAGAATTTCTAATCACAGCTACATAAGCTTTCCCCTACTTTATCTATAGTACCTAAGTAACTTTTGGGTTGGGAGGGAAAGTGACCTGCAAAAAACAACAAAGGATCACTTGAGAATTCATAAATTTATGGATAAGCACCAATGTCTTATATGCACAGGATTTCTAAGAACACTGCACTAAGTCAGAACCTCAAATGGTTTTACACATGTTTTAAATTTCAACAGATATAGAAGTTTTAAAAGGGTTTTTATGTGTTTTTTAAGAGTTCAAAGTATAAACAGAAATCACCATTAGATTTTAATATTAGTATGATGGTCTAAAAATACTGGCTAATCTTCAAGGAAAGTTAAAAAAAAAAAAAGTAACTAGAATTATGTATTAACACTATCCAAGATCTCCTCTATGGTATTTATTACCTGAATCTTGTGTAAATATAGCATGTCTTGCTTCCTCTAAAGTGAACTCTGACCCGTCATCGGAATTCTCATGTAGCTTTTTTAACATTGCATCGATGATTTCTGTTAAACCACTTTGCTGCAGATTTAATAATAACAGTGTACTATTAAGGAAGTCTTCAACATCTTTGTATGCCCGTATTTCTGCATGGAAATCTTTCATGGGAATTTTCTGAAAGAAAGCAAATTGAACAATTATAAAAGTGACAATAAATTTCCTAGCAGTATTTCCCACATGTCCCTGACTAAACTTGTTGCATAATCTGTGAGAGGCCGAACTAATGCAATGACATAATCAAAAAGGTTTCAAAGAAACAAGTCTATATAGATTCCTTGTTGCTAAATTGCTTACAGCCACTTCAGTTGTACTTTAGAGATTAGTTGTCCTATCATCTCCTTATATTTAAATGTATTGCTACACATTTTTTATATAAAAAATAAAAAAGAATAAGAAAATTTCAAAACTAGAGGATTTATTTATTGTTCTTGGGTATTAATTTTTATGGATCAAGGAAAACTTGCATGTTCGTGATATTTAATTGCATGGTCTTGGCAAAGTCTGCATTCACACCTTAAGAAAATGTGTAATTTGTTGAACTTTTAAATTTGCGGTTCCTGTATCCCTGTATCCATGAAATCCACGAAAAATGTGTATCCACCAAATATTAATGAATCCACAGTACTTTATATATCATGATTTATTGAATGTTGGTTACATCATGCAAGCAAGTTTTAATTGGGTGGGGTAGAAGGAGTAACCAGAATGAACCACTATCTTTAGTCTAAAAACTGGCTCTTTGTTCTGGTTGTCGTCTCTTTGACACATTCCCCATTTCCATTCTCAATTTTATTTCCTGATAAAGTATAAAAATCAGACAAAAGTTCCTTGCCATGAGCAGGGTTCAAAACTACTGTCAGCCTCTAAATATTTTTACAAAATTAATTGTTTTTTATTATCAGAAATTAGAGCAAGGTGACATCTGTGTACCAAATCAACATTGAAATGATAGGATTTTCATATTTTTGTCAATTTTCAGATAATTTTAAATTGAAAATCATTAATATTAGCCCTAATATAGTTTAAATAATCAATTAGTTACTGAATTTTCAATGTGTGTGCATTATTTCCGTATATGTACAAAGTAATGTAATTTTATCTTTCATTGTTTGCTAGTTCTTCTTTATAACAGTTGATAATCAATTGTTTTTCTGTTGTTGTTAAACCAAAAGATGTCTATCTATTCTAGAAGCCTTATACTGTCATTGTTTCATAATGTAACAAACTCATAGATAAATTGTCATCCAAAATAAGCATGAAACATTTGCCACTGGACATAAAACAAACACAATTTAGTCAATCTTCAGTTGAATATTTGCAAAACCATGAAATCTCTAAGAACATTTTTTTGATTTTCAGGATGTGTATGTCCTCAATACAAACATAAATGATCAATCAATAAAGGGCACAAGGAAAACTATCAACAATAATGACCATTCCCAAAGACCATCATGGCTGAATTCAAGCTTATTTAATCTTCAATGCTACCGTAATTAGTGATAGAAAACAAATACAAAATGTAATTTCATCAACAGAGATAGTCACAAATGAATCATAAACAAAACAAAAATTACAGTACTTCTTCAATATTTCCATTAAGCAAATAGAAGAAAATTATATCAATTCATGTTTTATCCAGTAGGGACTATAACATTGTATATTAAGAGCGAGACAGGAAGCTAGAAAAGCCATCCTTGTATTGCTGAAACATAATGCTGGTCAGAAACCAATAGAAACACTATCAATTATAGAAGTCAACAGTAAACCAGCAAAGTTTTTGTGTTTCCTTTATCAAACCCTTATATAAACGTCATCCTTGGAAATGGAGAAAACTGAGCTTATAATAGTGACCTATTAATACAGGTTCAAAATGCATGCCATAGGTATAACTACAGCAGGACAATGACAAGACTGAATTTTTTCGAGCAAGACAGTGACCTGTATAGAAGGATTCCGTAATCTTTGGTTTTCTAACTGTGCTTAAGGGGGCTCGCGGGTCTAAATCATTTTTTTTTATTTAATATAAGATTTCGCTATTTTTTTCTATAAATGAACTTTACCTTATACCTAATAGAAAAATAAAATAAAAAAGAGGGGTCACTGATCATTTACGCTCACAATCTGCCTTCGAAAGAAACATACATTTTTGTAAAGGTACTTTTTTTCAGTTGAACTAATAGGAGAAAAAGAGGTGATATCGAAATGAAAAAAGAACCTAAGTACAGAAAACGCTTAAATTTTACAATTATTTAGTTTATGTATAGCTTACTTGAAAACAATAATAAAAAATATAGGTCACCGATGAGTAAAAAAAGATATTTCAATTTTAATGCCAAAAAATAGCATTTTTGCACCAAAGGGAGATAATTTCAAGCTTTTTCAATGATATCTGAATGTTAAAAGTCAGCTGGGGCCAACACGAATTGATTTTTTTGAATGATGTTTGTGCCATTTGATAAAGTAACAACTACTTAACGTAATTTATAAAATTTGTAATGAAAATTAAATGTTTAATTTTTTTCTGAAAATCTTATACCCGCGAGCCTCCTTAAGACCCATCAGATGCCTTCACTGCGTCAGCTGTTTTCTGCTCTTTTGTCTGGTTGTCTCTTTGACTTATTTCCTATTTTCATTCTCAAATTTATTTGTAGCATAGATATTTTTATATAGCACCAACTACTATATTTACTTACCTCAAAACAACCATGCATTAAAGATATCTCCTCGTCATCTGTCAAAAGAAAGAAAAATTTTACATCAATACCGGTATATTATAAGTTTGAAATAAAGGGGCAAAGGCAAAAAGGGAACTGAACATTTCATTTTCCATGAATAATACACCAAGGACATCAACATAAGGAATAATCCAGCATTCAAGAAAGATGTCTTTTACCATCCAATAAATGTTATAGAATCACTAATTAGATTTCATGTACTGCATACAATCAGACTTAGAGTAGGAAATATACATTGGCTTTAAGAGTTTTATTTGGTTATACAATGAATTTGATGGTTCAATTATTGTGAACATTGTTGTCCTTTGGAGACGTTCTATTTTCCGTCAGGTTACGTGTTTAAATGAAATAAATAAAGACTATACATAATAAGCTTATCTCAATAAGTCCTTATAAAGATGGATGACTTCCTTGTCTGAGTACAAAAACATGAAAAGGTTTACTGTACAATCTAAAAACTGATGGATTTTCTCTCTATTGATTCACAAATAGCACCTACACTCAGACAAGGAATTAGAGATACAAAACAGATTAAAACACAGAAAGTTTTATTCTAATGCCTTTCCAGAAAAAAGAAAATAGAAAATAAAGAGCTTAAGTTAATCTAGAGGGTTTAGAAACCTAAAAAAATCATAACCCTGTCTAGAGACCTTTACACTAATTATTGGTGTAGTATTATGTTGAATACATTCCTCGATTACTTAAACATCAAAATTTCAAAAAGTGTTGACTCAGAGATATTTCTTGCCTGCATCTTATTTTAGCAGTTGAAATTTAAATGCCAAAACAATGCAAATGTCAATAGACCATTACTGAGGATGTGCATAAGACCAAATAATCTTGCTGGAAATGAGATCTGACAATGCTGATCCAACTGCAGATCTAACATTCCCTAATGAAATTGTTGCTGATACAACCAGAAACAGCACTCTTAAGTCTCTTTGTTGAAGCAATTGAAAAATCTAGGTATTTTTTTTTAAAGTAATAATAACTAACAATTGATGAATAAACATTTGTCTATTGATGAAGATCAGGTATTAATCAAGATTTTTTATTTGTTAATATTACTTCCTCATTAATGTGTATTCACCATCTCCTATATATTTATACTATGTAAATATCAATCCATAGATATGGATATATAAATGAAATATCGAGGCAGCCAGTTAATTTTTCAATACTGAATACATGAAAAGACAATTACATTAAGTTTCCATAGATGCCAAGTTGTCACATCGTTTTAACCTTAATCACCTTTTCTTCTATTATGTTATAATTCTACTGGCTGTTATAAACTGCTGTAATGTCTCTTGTGATTTCTTTTTCTCGTTTATTCTCAATTCCAAATATAACACCTAACTTAAGATGTGGAATATATGATACTGTTGAAGTTAAAGCTTTTTTCTCATTTCAAACATATTACTGACGACAAATTCTGTCAACGATGGCAATATAAATTCCAATAAAGGAGAGAAAACACCAAATTAGTCTTACAATGACAATATTAACCTCAGCACTTGCAGGAGATGGCATTAAAGTGTAAATTCTGTTTTTAGTTATGTTTTTGTAATCTGAAAATTGTGATAGGTTGAACAATAATTGTTGACTTGCGTAAAAAATAGAAAGTTCTGAGAGTTCAGGGGTATAAGATATAGATCTTTTTATTTTAAAACCTTATACTGTAAACTATTGCTATTTTACATGTCTTCACCAATTTACATAAAGCAGTGAATTGTAGCATTATTTAGAAACTGCCGGTACCTGATGCCAGCAGTTTCATGCTACAATTCATTGCTTTACAATTCTGAAGCTAAACAGTACATTGCGATATTTTTGGTCAGGTTGATGTCCAAAGCTTAACAGTACATTGCGATATTTTTGGTCAGGTTGATGTCCCTTCGACACATTCTCAGTTACTATTCTTTATTCAATTTACATCAAAGACAGTGGTTAAATTTTGGTGTGCTTTTTAAGATTTGGCTTTTCTTGTTTCTATTTTGACATTCTCTAGTAAGTAAGATTTAGCTTTTTAAGTTCAAACCAATGTCTCAATACTGGGCCATAAGTTTGTTGAATATGGGATAAAAAGAAACTGTTGGCCCAAGATCACAGGTGTGATATATATAATATCTGTATAATCTGAAACCTGTCAATAATGGTGAGAATGGATGCTTTGAACAGTGTCAGAAAGGCTTTTTTTTCATAAAAAGAATCAATATGTTATATAATTTCTAGCAATCTAAATTTGGATCTTCAAGTATTTCCATTCATTATCTGAAAACATGTTCTCAAATGTCCACATCTCATAACTTATATAAGAAAAAACTTAAAGCAAGAGTTGAAAGAGATATTTCTTATTACATTATAATTTTCAAATTAACTTAATGTGCACCACCTTGCAGAAAGAATATCCATTACATGGGTCTCTTACATGATTAGTAACAATCACTAAAACAAACTATTTTCAGCATCATGGGTTAACTGCCATTTAAGTTAATATCACTCAAAATATTAAAAGTGATGATCATGAATGCGAAGGAATAAAATATATTAAAATTTCAATGTCATCTTATTTCATATAAATATGCGTTTTCTAAGTGATGATTTGGGTCAATATAAGGAATCTGCAGTCAAAAATGTGTTTTAGGCATCATACGTTCAGGATATATGCAGAAGGTGTCACCTGGGTAGAGATAATAACAAATATAACAACTTTAAAAGGAGCCAGCTATGTGTGAAATTGGGTCATAGAGATAATCTTATTTTACAATAAAACCAGAATATATTGATAACTATCAAAGATGTGGTATGTCTATAAATACATGTGAAACAATAGCATGGTATTGGTAACCAGTTTTTACCTTCTCAAGTATGTTGAAAATAAAACACTGCTACCACAACTAAAATTTAAAGACATTGACCTCAAATTTCTTTAAAGTACCTTGAGCATAAATATAGGTCAAGGTGGTTCAAATATTGTTGATCAATATTGTAGTTTACAAAAGAATTAATGTTAAGAAATAGCATCGGTATGACATAATTAATGACTTAAAATCAAAAGAACAAAGGATATCATCATGTGTAAATCTATTTGACCAAGACACACATGTGACTGGACCTCAATATAATGCTTATCAAGCATATTTTCTGTAGGTGATATAACATATTGAAAATTTGTATCAAATCCTTAGTAGTTTTGGGGACCATCACAGTTTATTTATTATCTTTCAAATAATTGTACGGAAAACCAAAAGCTGTTTATTTAATAACAGTTTGTATATACAAAAAATTACCTATACTTCTGTTCTAGCAACACAATGCAAAATTGAAAAAAAACATGCTAGCCTAGTTTATCTGTCTGATGACTACCATTAATAATTAAAATGATAGATAAATGGATTGATTAAACTAATGATTATTCATTCAAACCAGGAAAATCTCATTTCAGCAGCATAGCATACTAAGAAAGCATGTGAAAAAGTGATTTCTTGTGTTACATAAAGTGCAGGGCATCATCAGTTCTGTCATGTTTCAAGATAATAACACAAGATTTATGCGTTTTGGCTGTACTTGTTTTGCAAAATTTATCATATTTTCATTATGGTTCCAGGAAATTGGCATAAATCTTTCACCATCTTATGCATAATCTTTCTCAAAACATGACAGTTCTGCATTGTGTAGCTTCTAATATGCATGTACCTTTTATAATTAGTTTTTCTGAAAAAATCAAAAAAGTTTTAAATAAAGCATTACTGGAATTTCCATGTCATATTTGTTGCAAATCAACAAAGTGAGAGACACCATAAATAGCTGCATTTAGCAATTAATATAAATTATGCAGCTGAAAGTTTTTTTAAATGATTCTTTGATACTGTAAATGCAGGACATCAAAAGTTCTTTTTTCATTTGTATTTAGTGTTTATGTTTCATTTGACATTGACAATAACCTTGAATAAACCATCGATAGTTATACCCTTTCAATTGGTGAAACTAACAAAATGAAATCTACTATAAGAGCTTTAAAAATGAGTTTGAGGATGTACCTTGTATTTGTTTGCAGAATTTTGCCTTTATCCAAACTGTTATATTTATGACCAGACACTTCTAGAACTGGCTACTATTTTTTTTAACAAAGAAGGGCTGAATTTCTCAGTTCTGTCTACAGTATTTTAAGATAACCTTGTCTATAAACTTCCACTTTATGTAACCCCACCACAAAGTGAAAAAGTCACAGTGTCAAACATAAAATAGAGAATGGAAATGGGGAATGTGTCAAAGCGACATCAACCTGACTAAAGAGCAAAAAAACCCAGCTGAAGGCCACCAATGGGTCAGAAAGCATGACTTCCAATATAAAATAATGGTCAAGATATTATTCTGATGACTTCATCCCCCCAAACAATAAGTTAAACCATTAAGAATAATTTCCATTGCTGTTAAATAATGATACTGGTCTGGCTGGTCGGCATAATGGTCATTTGATGAAAAAACTTTCATATTTGTACATTTAAGTCTCAATCAAAATTAGAAGATATGGTTTTATTGCTTATAGGACAACTTTGCACCAGAGACCAAATGACAAGAAATTAGGAACTATTGGTCAAAATTTGGCCTTCAACAATTAGCAAAACACATGAACAAGCTTTAAAAAGAGTCTGACATGAAAAAACAAGAAACAATGATACTGTTCATGTACAAAACAATAAATGAAAAATTAATGTGAAATATAGCTACCAACGGGTATACTGGTGTGTATGTGTCAGATGGTCAATGTATACTGTTGTTGTATTGTAACATAACCCAATAAGATCTTTATAAAATTTTCTGTGAATGGTAAGAATTTCACAGATGTTTAAAAAGTTTCTATTTTCCCTGATTATTTACCTTCATTTCAATAGGATTTTATGTTGTGAATGGCAAAATGAAACAGAAAGGTATACATAAATAGATACTTGTGATATTATCAATTATAACAAATTTTCAATTTCTTAGAAATACATTTGTATTATACAGCTCAGTTTAAATTCATTCCATGACCCTCAATTTTCCTTCTTTTTTTCCCCTTCTATTTTGTAAATATAATAAATTTAAATTCAAAATAGAAATACTATTGTGACCTTGACCTTCAAGATTGTGCCCTTACTTAACTATTTTAAGTGATGGTAAACAATCACATAAAGTATTGTCATCAAGTGGTACTTAACATAATGAGCTGAAACAATTGAAGTCTAAAATGTTTAAAGAAGTTTGTTGCCTTGACCTTTGAGTTATACATATGCACACTGAACCTTTGTGTAAGTTCCATTATTTAACTCTAAGAGTTTCTCATAACACAATGCATACATGATTAGGGAAAGACAAACTAGAGGCTCTTAAGAGCCTGTGTTGCTCACCTTGGTCTATGTGAATATTAAACAATGGAAACAGATGGATTCATGACAAAATTGTGTTTTGGTGATGGTGATGTGTTTGTAGATCATACTTTACTGATCATTCTGGCTACTTACAATTTTCTCTATCTGTAATAAACTTGGCCCTTTAGTTACAGAGGAAAATTTACCAAAATTTACCAAATTAATGAAAATTGTAAAAAATTGACTATAAAGGGCAATAACTCCTTAAGGGGTCAACTGACCCATTTTGGTCATGTTGCCTTATTTGTAGATCTTACTTTTCTGAACATTATTGCTTTTTACAGTTTATCTCTATCTATAACAGTATTCAAAATAATAACCAAAAACAACAAAGTTTCCTTAAAAATTACCAATTCAGGGGCAGCAACCCAACAACCAGTTGTCCAATTCATCTGAAAATTTCAGGGCAGATAGATATTGACTTGATAAACAATTTTACCTTGTCAGATTTGCTCTAAATGCTTTGGTTTCTGAGTTATAAGCCAAAATATACATTTTACCCCTATGTTCTATTTTTAGCCATGGCGGCCATCTTGGTTGGTTTGGCGGGTCACCGGACACATTTTTAAAACTAGATACCCTAATAATGATGGTGGCTACGTTTTGTTAAATTTGGTTCAGTAGTTTCAGGGGAAGATTTTTGTGCTTAAACAGTACAAAAATACACAAATTAAAATAAGTAGTCCTTAGGAAGTATAAAAGTCTAAGTTTACTTAAGAAACTTAGATGCTTCTACCAGAATTAATCAAAACAAGGGCAATGAATTTAAACGATTCAGTTTCGTAGATATCCAAAAAAATAATAAGCTGTGTATGATGAAATTTTTCATGGAATATATTTCACTCAGCAGAATTATTTTCTGAATTTAAGTGTCATATCATAAAAACAGCAAGAATTTAACACAGCGAAAGTAAGAATTTGAAAACTAATTTAAAAGAAAAAGGTTAATATATATACATTTGTATAAATAAAAAAAAAATATTGCTGTAGATACAAATAGGTGAGAGAAAAAAAAGAAAACCAGATATGAGCAAAATCTAACAAAAATACAGATAGTAAATTAACGGCAACCAGACAAATCAAAACAATAAACTATACCTTTAGATGTTTTATCACTTATAATTTGAACAAAATTCTTGCAATCTTGACTAGTATTATCCTTTAAAATAGATCCATATTCAGATAGTTCTAAATCTGAAGTTTGACCATTGTCACCACTAAACATCTTTTATGAAATAACTCCCAGACAAGTGTCAAGTTTAACACCTTGTTAGAACAAACTAGAATAACACATATACTGGTATTTGCTTACAACAGTTCAGTTTTATAGTTATGTTTCAATTTCTGCATCAATGTCCTTATAAGTATTGTGTCATAAAAAATCAATGGAAAATTTTCTAAAAGACAAATCACGGTTGTAATTAATAGAAACAGTTTGTTAACATCTTCATCAACAAAATGTTACTGTTTGCTGTAAAAAATGTATCTATATCTTTAATTGACACAATAAAATTAATTAGCTTTTATATTTTTCTGTAAAATGTTGTCACATTTCATTGGTATATATGGAAGCCATGTTAAACTGTCTATATCATAGGATTTACTGTTAAACTGTCTATATCATACTGTCAAATGGCGACTGTCAATTAGGAAGAGAATACATTCCCGTATTAATATACTTAATCTATATTAGTGATATTTTCTTTTTTTAGGTGTGATTACGAAATGTGGCATTTTATAAAAGAAGCAACTTATTCCCAAGTGTACAATGTACGGCTGAAAAATTCTTCTAAGCAAATTTTGATGCAATGAAAAAGTCACTTATACTTCCTGTTGAGGGCAATTTCTTGTGTGTTTGTAATTCATCTTAATTGTTACAGAAACTAAGCATCAAGACTGAATAATCCAAGTGTATTTTTCCATCGAAGGCTAAGCATTAATGACATGCAATGCTATACTAACACAAAGTAATACTACCTATATTGTTTCATATAGACATTTGAAAAAAAAGGTCAAATAATTTTCTTATAAGAGTACAATTTGTAAGCTGTTGTTTGTGCATCCATTTTTCTTTTAAATTGATTGATGTATAGCGTTGGCTGTTGTATTATACAATATTTTCAATATATTTAGATTTCATGTAAACCCATTTTTGTGGCCTCTAATCCCTAATCCTATCCTAAAAACCCCAAACAATGGCGGAGGTCCCTCCTAATGAGCACTAGCGATGAAATAGGTACAAAAGATAAATAAAAATTCTCTACATTAAGCAATTCTACTTAAGATAATTCTTATGCTTTTATAACAGAACCAAGAATAACAATTGGCTGAAGCTGCTATGCTAAGACATCTTCATTAGATAACTATTCCACAAGTCTCTATAAACAGAGTTCCTGCCAACTTTGTAAATGCAATGACAATTATACTAAAAGGGGCATTAATTTTAACGCATAAAGAACACTTTCCATGTATGAATTTTCACCCTTGAGAGAACAAAGATTTAAAAGTTATGTTAGGTAATATAAGCTATAATTGACTAAAATGTACATTAGAAAGCAAAATTTCTATCAAGGACAATGTTTTATCATAAGTAATCTTGCATTCATGCAATGCTTTGTAAATAGAAAACTTTTTATAGCAAATAAAATTGAGAATGGAAATGGGGAATGTGTCAAAGAGACAACAACCAGACCATAGAAAAATACAACAGCAGAAGGTCACCAAGAAGAGGTCTTCAATGTAGCGAGAAATTCCTGCACCCGGAGGCGTCCTTCAACTGGCCCCTAAACAAATATATACTAGTTCAGTGATAATGAACGCCATACTAATTTCCAAATTGTACACAAGAAACTAAAATTAAAATAATACAAGACTAACAAAGGCCAGAGGCTCCTGACTTGGGACAGGCGCAAAAATGCGGCGGGGTTAAACATGTTTGTGAGATCTCAACCCTCCCCCTATACCTCTAGCCAATGTAGAAAAGTAAACGCATAACAATACGCACATTAAAATTCAGTTCAAGAGAAGTCTGAGTCTGATGTCAGAAGATGTAACCAAAGAAAATAAACAAAATGACAATAATACATAAATAACAACAGACTACTAGCAGTTAACTGACATGCCAGCTCCAGACTTCAATTAAACTGACTGAAAGATTATGATTTCATCATATGAACATCAGGCACAATCCTTCCCGTTAGGGGTTTAGTATCATACCATCATAACATATAAGAGAAGAACATAACCCGTGTCATGCCAACAACTGGTTTTTGAATAAATGTGTTTAGTTCCGATGCAAAGACCCTATAAGTGAATCAATATTAACGCCAAAATATGCAATCTTTAATGACCTGACAACAGTATCGTAACTATATCCCTTCTTAATAAGTCTATTCAAAGGTTTTGTTAGTTTTTGAGGTGAATACTGACACCTTTGTGCTTTATAAAGAATATTTCCATAAAAAATTGGATGTGAAATACCTGAACGTATAAGAAGTCTGCATGTTGAGCTATATTTATGAATGATGTCCTTATACCGATGATAAAATTTAGTAAATGTTTTGACTAGTTTGTGATATCGAAAACCCTGGTGTAAACAATTTATTACTCACACAAGAAAAAACAGATCTATTAGTTATCTAGTTTAAAATGCAAATTGCTAATAGAGGAATAAAACAGACATTAATGCATAGTTTTGCTATAATAGAAATTCTTTGATGACAATCGCAGCTCTACAACAAAAACAATTCAATCTAAGAATGGTATAAATTGCATGTAATGAGAGTGAAAGGAAGTAATATCAAGTCTGATTATACTAATATCGAGAAGCATCTGCCCTAAAGCTTTAAAAATTCCCATAGTATCATAGTATATGAGACAGGATGAATTCACAATTTTTCCAGTATTCTGAAAAATCTGATATATTTTTCCCAATAGAATCTGTCAGTTTTTTATATGTTTAAAAGAGGTGACATGATTCTGAGTAATTTTTTCTCTCAATTTAATTTTACTTTTTGGTTAGGAACTAACAGATAAACCTGGATGCAGTTTTGTTCACAGTAGCAAACAGAAAGCAACTTTGACAGTTTATATCATGTATATACAATATATGATTATTTTTTTAATTTCAGCTATTATTTTAAATACCAGTAAACAAGAATGTGTTCATTAGAAAGATCATATCATAGGGAACATGTGTACTAAGTTTCAAGTTGATCTGACTTCAACTTCATCAAAAACTACCTTGACCAAAAACTTGAACCAAAACTTTAACCTGAACTTCGCACTATCATTTTCTATGTTCAGTAGACCGTGAAATTGGGGTCAAAACTTTAATTTGGCATTAAAATAAGAAAGATCATATCATGGGGAACATGTGTACCAAGTATCATGTTGATTGGACTTCAACTTCATCAAAAACTACTTTGACCAAAAACTTTAACCTGAAGCGGGACGAACGAACACACAGACGAACAAACGAACGGACGAACAGAGGCACAGACCAGAAAACATAATTCCCCTCTACTATCGTAGGTGGGTCATAAAAACATCTATAAAAAAGACTATGAATTATCAATTGGATAACATTCCACACTTAGACTATCACATTTCCATTCTTTAGAGAACCCAGTATACAGTAAAAAACCCTCATTTGGGCATACATTTTACTTACTTAGTTTAAAGATGATGTGACCACAACAACATGGTAACATACCTTAAACCCAAACCTTAACCTAATATAGGATTAAAATTCCAATATATATCCCCATTCAAATGCATTGATAGTCCAAAAAAAGGGGGGATCAAATCCTAGGAACCCTCCCCCTGGATCTGCCACTGTTACCGTAGGAAATTTTATGTACAATATATGTAATTTAATAGGTCAAGCATTCTTATTGATCAATTGAGGACAGTATTGGAATTTTTTTTAAATTAAAACCAAATAACTTTGGCATGTTTGAAATATGAAACCATCTAAAGATATTTACTGATAACCTTTTCAATAATTTACATATAAAATACAGAAAACAAGTACAGTACATGTTTATCAATTTGTAAAATCTGCTCAAATTGAAAAGAATCTATCAAAATGTAGTTCTTTTAAATTTTAAAATGTTTTATTTATGTAAAGTTGGACATATTCACATGCAACGCCTATGTAATGTTCTTTTCTCTTCTCAATTTATCCTGAATACCTTATTGTTGATAGGAAATGGATAAAAAAAGGTTTTGCAAAAATAGAAGGCATTGATCTCTCTATAAGTGGATCCTGGAACATATTAACTCCTACGATTGTTTAATTAGTATTCACCAATATAAATACAGCTCATTTAACTCATTCAGGCTTCAAAATTTCCTTCCTACTAGCTCTAATTATAACATAAAATTAACCAAAATATGACATTGTTGATAATTGATTGTTTATGATATGGGTGATTATTGTGCAAAAAGGTAAATTCTGAAATATCAAAGGGTACAAAAATATACTTTTAAGGAGATAAAGAGTATGAAATAAGTGATAAAGAAGAAGGCCTTAGTTTAGATATATTTCATTCTATAAATATAAATACCAATTATATATACTTAGTCAGAAGGCGGGGTCAGGAAACACTTTCATGGAAATTTAAATGATAATGCCTGAAATTGTTCTTTTCAAACATGACCTTACATCATTTCAGTACACCCAGGCAGTGCTAGAAATTTTCCAGGAAACCAATTAGCTTTTCAACAATATTAATTGCTCTTCATGACAAGAGTGCACATATCTTGCCTTCTTTACTAATCATTGATATTATGAATAAACATAATTTGATATTTAATTTAAATGGAAATAAAATTTCTAGTGAAAAAAATGTTAAACTTCTTGGAATAATTATAGATTCGGACTTAAATTTTAACAATCATATTTCTGAAATATGTAAAAAGGCATCAAGACAATTAAATATTCTAAAACGTATGGGTAAATATTTAAACAGGCTAGGTAGGTTAACAGCATACTACTCATTCATACTTTCGAACTTTAACTATTGTCCAGTAATTTGGCACTACTGTAGTGAAAAAAATTCTTTTAAAATGGAAAAAATTCAAGAAAGAGCTCTAAGATTCATTTATGAAGATTATGATATTCCTTACGAAAAATTGCTAGAAAAATCTAAATTACCATCTTTAAAAATAAGAAGAATAAAAACAATTGCAATAGAAACATTTAAAATAATTCACCAAAAAAGTCCGAGCTACCTTCATGATTTGATTGATATAAAAAAATTAACAAGTATGATTTAAAATCACAGGAAACAGCAGTACTCCCAAGAGTTCGAACTACTAAATATGGCTTAAGATCGTTTCGCTATAATGCTGCACAAATCTGTAATGAGCTACCGAACCATTGTCGAGTGGAAACATCTTTCGACCAATTCAAAAAATTGGTACAAACATGGGATCCAAGTAACAGCTCATGCCAGTGCAGTGCATGCATATAGTGTTTATGCCTGTTTTATTTTACTTTTATTTTCTGTGTGACTATTTGATTTGTGCAATCTTATTATTAACTTGTGCTATGTTTTAGGTGTACTATATGCTTTAACTTATATATGTCATTATGGTATCTTACTATGCATTATATGTTTAAAATTGTGTTGTTTTCATGACTTTTGTATGTGTGTATTGTATTGTGTGTATTGTATTTTGTTATTAAGTCGATTTGAAAAGCTCACTTGAGCTTGTGTTATGTAGTTTATTGAACATCGACTCTAAATAAAACTTTGAACTTGAACTATGTTGATAGTCCTACATGTAAGTATAAAGCTTTATTACAACTGTCACATAAACTTAACATTAACCAGATAACTAAACAAAGACCCATAAACCATGAAAATGAGGTCAAGGTCAGATGAACCATGCCAGGCAGACATGTGCAGCTAACAATGCTTCCATACAACAAATATAGTTGACATATTACTTATAGTTTAAGAAAAATAGACCAAAACACAAAATCTTAACACTGAGCAATGAACCGTGAAAATGAGGTCAAGGTCAAATAAAACCTGCACGACTGATATTTATAGATCATTAAATATTCCCCTACACCAAATATAGTTGACCTATGGCATATAGTATTAGATAAAAAGACCAAAACTCAAAAACTTAATTTTGACCACTGAACCATGAAAATGAGGACAAGGTCAGATGACATCTGTTCGCTAGACATGTACACCTTACAATCATTTGATACAACAAATATTGTAGACCTATTGTATAACGTATAAGAACAACAGACCAAAACACAAAAACTTAACTATAACCACTGAACCATGAAAATGAGGTCAAGGTCAGATGACACCTGCCAGTTGGACATGTACACCTTACAGTCCTTCCACATACACCAAATATACTAGCTCTATTGCTTATAGTATCTGAGATATGGACTTGACCACCAAAACTTAACCTTGTTCACTCATCCATGAAATGAGGTTGAGGTCAAGTGAAAACTGTCTGATGGGCATGAGGACCTTGCAAGGTACGCACTACCAAATATAGTTATCCTATTACTTATAATAAGAAAGAATTTAACATTACAAAAAATCTGATTTTTTTTTCCAGTGGTCACTGAACCATGAAAATGAGGTCAAGGACATTGGAAATGTGACTGACAGAAACTTCGTAACATGAGGCATCTATATTCAAAGTATGAAGCATCCAAGTCTTCCACCTTCTAAAATATAAAGTTTTTAAGAAGTTAGCTAATGCGCCTATGTAGCCCCCGCCAGATCACTATCCCTATGTCGAACTTTCTGCAACAAAAGTTGCAGGCTTGACAAAAACTGCAGATTTCAGGGGCTTGGATTGGCTCCAATTTTCAACCCTAACCTATATTAAGCCCTGATTGCATATTGGCTTTCATGACCTTTCTGGATAAATGTTCAACCAGATAAACACCTTGAACTTGCAAAATTTGTTTGTTTAGTTCCGATTTACTACCTCTTCAACTGTTAGCTAACAATTAGTCACAAATATTGTATCATATAGCCAGTGCCTTGACCCTGACATGATCTATTACATACAGACACTTTAACAAACCCTCTAAGGTAAACTTTACTATACAATATAGGCAAGTAAGGTCAGATTTCCTCAGGCACAATGTAATTGAACTGTGACAGAAACACAACAATTTTTGCTCTCCCTGATATTTTTCATCAATACAAGGCCAGCAAGTATTTTCTTCTCACAGTCTAAAGCATATTCTATGGAAAGATTGAAATTTTCCAAAAAGTAATAAACAAAAATGTAATACAAAAAAAAATTCCATGCCAAACATAATGTAAACACAATGCATAAAGAAGAAATAAGATAAATATCAGAAGAATTCACCTACCATCCTCTTTATGTGTGTCAACTAAAAGATAATCAGCATACATTACATAACAGTTAAAGGTACAAGACTAACTTGTGCACATTTTCTGGCACTGGTCAGATATACTGAACATTAATTTTGAAAAAAGCTATTAGTAACTTTATCTTATAAACACCGGGATCAATGTCACAGGCCCAACATTTCTTTTTATTCAGATCTAAGATAAGGTCCAAGATGATAATGATTGTGGCATAGTTTGGTACACTCAGCTCAGAGCTGTTCATTAGATCTCATGACAGAAAAGGAAATAAAACTTCAGAAATGAAGTAGATTTTCAATCAAAGACTTTAAAAAATACAAATTACATCTGTATTCACCTTCATTCACAAAAATTAATACATTTACATGTTCTACTCATCGTACGTAACGCATCATGTACAGTTTTTGAATTTGGCGTACTCACTGCTTTGTGTATAGAAATTGTGTCTAGCTATGTTCAATAGTTATTGAATTTGAAAACATGAAAAGATGTATACCTGTAGTATATATATATATATATATAAGTTTAAACTATCAGGTTTTCTTTGTCATGAGAAAAATCATGAAAAAAAATGACTTTCTACTATGACAAAGAAATTCTTTTTTTCAAACTATATAAGTGCAAAAGTTCTTCAGCCTTCATCTTGACTTGCAGACTTTGTGCAAATACAGTGTCAAAAAGGCTGCTAAAAAATAATGAAATGCACAGTATATGTCAAGAGAAGACCACATACACTGGAAACCCTAATCAGACATTTTAACTTTTTTATTCAGTATGAACCAAATGTTAATAGTACCTGATTCACTGGTTTCATATCTGTTGACAACAGCATGCTCAGTGAAGTCCAGATGCTGTTTTCCATTGGGTTTTCCTGTCTCTATCAAATGAAGAGCATCTGCACTGTTACCAGACTTTTCAGAACCTTTCTCCCATTCTGGAAACATACCATTCTGGTGATTTTCACTGTCACTCATTACCCTGTGGAAGAAGAAATCATTATAAACATTACAGAAAATGTGAAAATACTCCACTGTTGAAAGGTATAAGAAAGATCCTGTGAAAATATTCCTGTAATGAAAGGTGCCTCGATCCATAACTGTAAATAATGCAACAATTAATTCTAACTGAATTGTGTTATTTCACATCTTAAGCAAAGATATACTACTATATATATGATGTAACAAAAATATACTGGCTCTGTTCCTAAGGGAAATGAAGTGAACTTATTTGTGTAATGGACAAGAAACTATGTTTTATTTAGCGAACAAAATCACTAAGGTATATTCTAAGCCAATGAAATTGACAGCTGTCATGTATAACTATTCTTGCTTAAATCAAGCACAAAAAAAGGCTGGTATCAAGGAGCCTCGCTGAGCCTGTATCACTCAATTGGCATTTTTTTTTTTTAGTTATTTGATGAAATAAGAGGTGGGTATTTTCTTTATCTATCATGGGTTTCAAAAATAAAAGACAACCAATGCATCTTACTCATATGTTTTATTTTTAACCATGGCGGAAATGTTTGTTAAATGAACTTGAAACAAGAATGTGTCCTCAGTACACAAATGCCCCACTCGCACTATCATTTTCTATGTTCAATGGACCGTGAAATTGGGGTAAAATCTCTAATTTGGCATTAAAATTAGAAAGATCATATCATAGGGAACATGTGTACCAAGTTTGAAGTCGATTGGACTTCAACTTCATCAAAAACTACCTCGACCAAAAACATTAACCTGAAGCGGGACAGACGGACGAACGGACGAACGAACAGACGGACGGACGAACGGACGCACAGACCAGAAAACATAATGCCCCTCTACTATCGTAGGTGGGGCATAAAAAATGCACATGCTTAAATATCTCCTGCTTTACTGACCAATGATTTTATGTTAAAATTCTTAAAGATAAAGGTTTTTACTAGAAGTATCATATAAGCTTAAAATTAACCAATGAACCATTAAAATAAAGTCAAGCCGACTCAAGGTCAGATGATATGTTCCAGACAGACTTGCAAACCTAACAAATTCCATACACTAAATATAGTTGACCTATTGCTTATAGTATTTGAAAAACAAACCAAAACACAAAATCTTAACATTGACCGATGAACAATGAAAATGAGGTTAAGGTCAAATGAAACCTGACAGATTAAAATGTCACCATTACAATCATTCCATACACCAACTTAAGTTGACCCTTTGCTTATAGCACTTGAAAAACAGACCAAAACACAAAATCTTAACATTGAACAATGACAAATGAAAATGAGGTCAAGGTCAGATGAAATAAGCTAGACTGCAATGCACTCTGGGTCCCAGTAAAATTATTAAATACACCAAATTTAGTTCACCTACTGCTTATTGTATTTGAGAAATAGACCTAATCACCTAACTTGAACATTGATCACTGATCCATAAAATGAGAATGAGGTCAGATGAACTCTGTCTAAAGAACATGCAGACCTTGCAAGAAACCCATATATACCAAATATAGTTATCCTATTACTCTAATAAGTGAGAAGTTTTTCTTCAACCAGTCACTAATTAATTATGAAAATGGGGTTAAGGACAACAGACATATGACAGGAGGAAACTTCGAAACTTACTGTAGCTAAACAACATATGAAGAATCCAGGCCTTTTACCCTTGAAATATAAAGCTTTATATAAATGGTTAATGCTGCCAGGTGTAATACCTATGTCTCACATACTGGGACTTTTGTTGATGGCGGGACAAAAAAAACATGCTTTACACTAGATAACATAAAATAATTCTGACCCTAAGTGGTTGAAATTATTTCATTAGTTTCAGAGAAGATCTTTTGAAAATGTTTATGCTGAGTGACTAAGTGATGGCAAAAGCTCACACATACCTGCCAACTTTTCAAATTTCTCCATGGGGTATTTAAAGTGCAACAGGACCTAATGCTCCTTTTATGTTGTCAATAGTGTTTAAATCGACTTCTTTATTGTTTAGATGAGTATGTATGTGCTAAAATAACATTTATACTACTTGGATTGCCTGTTTTTAAGTGTTTAGTTAATACAATAAAGTTTTTTTTTAATTCAGGTCAACACCTCCCATGCAGGATATCCCATATATGCATAGAAGAAGAAGATATGCATATATTATAAGTAGGGATAGTTGGGGCAGGTCTGCTCAAATGAACTTTTCTTTTTTCCAGATACCAGATAAGATAAATAAAACATGAAATATCAGGTCATTTTAAAATTTTGTTTTTACACATGTCATTCCTGTCAACCTGCAAAGATCCTCAAGTGGGATATGATTTGAATGATAGATCATAAAATATACAGTAGTGAACATTTCATGTCAGTTTTTATTTCAAATGTATATCTATCTTTAACATTTTTTATGTTCCGATCATTTGATCTGGACCATTAAAGGTGATATAAAAAAAACATGCAGTCAAGATGTCAAGTGTTGAGAAAAACTCACATGGCCAAAACAAGTTAGCTAAAAATATCTTCTTTTTTTTCATAACAAGTGCTTACTCATGATAACGAAGAAACTTCTTTAAATGTCTTGGAAATTTGCAATTTAAACGTTTTACAAAATTATACCAGTTTTAAAATAATTAACAGCACACTGTACCTAAATGTTGACTGCAACAAAAAACAAAAACTAAAGGACATTCAAAAGTAAAAATTAGATAATTTTGGGGAGGGTCAAATTTTACTTTAGAATAATATTGCTTGATTATGAAATTATTATAATTATTGTTATGTTTAAGCATGGAAGTAATATTTTAATATTTAAAAGGAATAACATCGACTAATTAGCAGAGCCCTGTACTAAAGTCATATGATTTTATCCAATTATAGTCTCAGCGGTAAGACCCCTTTGGTTACTATCTGTGATACCACGGTTGTAAAATGGCATCTGGAATTTCTTATCAGTCACATGATTTTATCGAGTCCGGTTATTATAAAGTACCTGTGTGAAATCCGAGGTTTATTAATAAGAAGGTGGTGCTGTATCATATAAAATATCTACCTTCAGAAAGAAGTCGTATGATGTAAAAAAAACTTGAAAAATGGATGAGAATTGTTCAAACTACAACAGTTTAGCATGGAAAATTGTATTTAATTTAGCATATTTTTGCTTTTTCCGCTTGTTTTAAACTGCTCTAAAAGTATTTTCCGGTTAAAAGCGGATCCCGAGTTAAACAGTTAAATACTGATGAATCGATCAGATTTCACATGATGTTTAACAAAATAATGTAGGCAAATCTAGACATAGATTTGTTTACTGTTGAAATGTGCAAAGGTTTATCGAGATTGAAAAAGAAGGATATTTACTTTCAAGTATTCTAAATTTATGTATATGTCATAAATATCATTGCTTACATTATTGAAACTGGACAACTAAAATGGGGATAATATTTTCGTAAATATATATTTTTTTTAATTATTTATTATGGAATGCTTGTATTAATATAACAAGCTACAGCAAAAATTATAACAAACCGACGAAATGGGCTTGAATCTATCTGTCTTACGGCAAATTCATTTTCACACAAATTAGTTTATGTATCAAGAACTTAAATTGAAGGATAGAATCATTTAAAATTGTGAATATTTTGATTGACTAATACACGAAAGACTTAGATTTTTCGTATTTAATAAAGGGGGTCCAAACGGTTTTTTTTGTACAATCACCTTCTTAACTTACGGAAATGTTTTTTAACTGTATCATGTGTATGTAAATATTGAAAATGACCCAGCCTTGTTCTTCAATTTCGTATGTGATAGGTGTCGGTTTAACTATTAAGACTCAAACTAACCAAAAATAGGAAAAATTTGGACTAAAATAATAAAGGGCTGCGCTTTAGCGCATGATACGCTTGTTGCTCTTTTAACTTGTCTTTTATGCTTTAAATGAATTTATATGATCAACTAGAAATATATATACAAATCAAAAGGGATGTTACATTAATATATTCACCAAAGTTTCATAAAATCCTCCTTTTTTAAGTATAAAAATTCATTACTTAAGAAAATGTAAAATCTAAAATTTATAAAAATGGAAAGGGAGCTTATGTCAATAGATGTAAACAATTTATCAAACACTTCGGACAATAACTCAAAAAGACTTTCACCAATGTCCCAAAATTGGAAAATCCCCCCCTTTTTAAGCATAAAAATTCATAACACGGAAATGTAAAATCTGAAATTTATAAAAATTGAAAGAGAGCTTATATCAATAGATATAAACAATTCACCAAAGTTTCATGGACATTGGTGAAAGCCTTTTTGAGTTATTGTCCGAAGTGTTGAAAATCCCTCTTTTTTTTATGAATAAAGCCCCATAAATCCAAAACTTAAAATCTGAAATTTATAAAAATTGAAAGGGAGCTTACATCAATAGATATAAACAATTCACCAAAGTTTCATGGACATTGGTGAAAGTCTTTTTGAGTTATTGTCCGAAGTGTTGAAAATCCCCCTTTTTTTATGAATAAAGCCCCATAAATCCAAAACTTAAAATCTGAAATTTATAAAAATTGAAAGGGAGCTTACATCAATAGATATAAACAATTCACCAAAGTTTCATGGACATTGGTGAAAGCCTTTTTGAGTTATTGTCCGAAGTGTTGAAAATCCCCCTTTTTTATGAATAAAGCCCCATAAATCCAAAACTTAAAATCTGAAATTTAAAAAAACCGAAAGGGAGCTTACGTCAATAGATATAAACAATTCACTTAAGTTTCATGGAAATTGGTGAAAGTGTTTTTGAGTTATTGTCCGAAGTGTGGACGACGGACGGACAACGGTATACCATAATACGTCCCGTCTAAAAGACGGACGTATAAAAATTGAACGAATGACTCTATTCGGCAGCGTACATCAACGGAATGTAACGAATGGACTATTCGGGTTACCTCGCACGTATATAAGACAAAAACTTGTCTGTTCGTAACACTCTGTGAACACGAAAATGACCAATAAGTGTCAGTGATTTGATCGATCACATGAGGAGAATCAACTTCCATGCCAGCTATTGAACCAATTAACGAGTTATCGAAAGATGGGCGGTGACGCAGATGAAACCTTTAAAATGACGACGATGATATTCCTTTTAATATTACTTCCATGGTTCAAGCGATACAATTGAGAGTAAAATTTGACTCCAGTCCCACGTATATTGAAGAACCTTGAAGAACTGTTATTATTGCATAGCAATATAATATTTCCCACAGAAAGTAACCAAAAGTTAGTGTGCAATAAATTCCAATATTGCACTAGTGCAATAAATCTTCAAAATTCATGACGTCATCAACGACAAAATCTTAGTTTAAACAAATTTTTACTTTCAAATATTATATTTCTATACAATAAAAGGGTTAAAAAATGCATGAATATTGGGGAATATTGTCCCTCGTAGAACAAATATTGTACTTGCAATCAATGTATGGAAGGTCAAGTGAAATAAATATAAACAACTTGAATGCTTTGTGTTTTTCTACAATTTTATTTTAAAGGTCATCTTGTCTATTAAACTTATGTGTCTTCCCTTGAGTTGCCTTCATAGCAAACATGCTTAAAAATCCCTGTAGGCAGTACTCAATTTTATTATATAAACAATAATTCTGTACTGTGTAACAATTCATATATAAATCAAAAAAATCTACGTCATGAAACCAAGTCTTTACATTTCATATAATAATAAGGAGATTTCTGTATAAATGCCAAGGAGACAAATATCCATCAGATATAACTGTAGGGCCTTCAACTTTAGGTAAAACTATCGTGTAGTAATTTTAAGCTTTATGACAAAATGTGAAAAAAATCTAAATAAAAAAAAAATGACCTGATTTGTGCTAAAAATAATAATTGAAAAACAATATGGCAGATAGAACCAAATGACAACCATTGAATTACAGGATAGAGGCAGTCTTTAAAAGTGCTCTACTCTACCGTGACATGAACCGTGGGATATCAAAACATAGTCATATTTCAAAATATTGTGTTAAAATTGGCTTCATTCAATATCTTTAAGAAAAAAAATACAGAGATTAAAAAAAGTCTAATAAAGAGCAGACAATATTATGGCTATCCTTCTGATTTCAATATACATAATAAAGTTTATTTATTATTCAGATTCTGAAGGTTATTATTAAAATACATGAGAAAGTACACAATATGCTGTATATTTGTTTATCCTAGCATGGTAATTACATATAGATATCAATGACTATTATAGGATAACGGTACAATAATTATATCAGGCCACTTACGATGTCTTATAATTTCTGTTATTTCTCACAGAATAGTCTTTGGAACCATGGTGATAATGATCAGTAATTATATGACCTTTGTATATATGTACTAAATGATTGCAGCGGAGCCAGGTGCAACTCCTACAGGTATCCTATATATATTGATAATAGCTTAATGGAAGTATCCTTTCTATTTTAAGTAGAAAAACAGCTGATTGCAGCAGATTTTAAAAAAATGTGTAAATCATTCGTGGATCAATAGACGTCATTCAAAACACAACGCACCTTATTGAACAATAGAATATTGATATGAAAGCATGTGACGTCTTATAAAATTTTAAACAAATGATTATTTTTAAAAATACACATGTTGTTCAGTGAAACTTAAGGTCAATAAATGTGTTTCCTTACCTAGCTTCCTCTTGTGGTAAATCAAATGTTATTTTCACCATATTCACTATAATATTTCCTTCTTTTCAATGGAAAAAAACATGTGTATTAAGCGTGCTAATACTAAAATAGAGTTAGGTAGTTTCCTACTGGATGACTAATAGAAGTGAACACAGGTTAATATTACACATGTTGTACATCAAACAAATATAAATTGTTGTCACTTTTATTTACTTTTTTATCTTGACATTCATTGATAAAAAAACACTTAAAGGAATAAAAAAATAATTAATCTTTCATTGTTAAATTTTTAGCCTCCAGACAATGTGTGCAAATATTGTCTGACCAGTATTGATTTTTTTATTTGCATGGTCAATTCATCAAACAGTAAAATGATTAAAGGTCCTTCAAGTTTACAGCTATTTTAATCTTTTAATCTAAATTCCAATATTCTTCATTATGAAAACTAAGTGACTCTGGAGAAGAAGTCAATTAAAATTATAAAGGGGAGATAATTCTAAATATTCCTTAAATTTTATTTTTTCTTATTTCAGAAAAAAAAACAATCTATTTGAAAAGCATATTTTATGTCATATCTTTTTTTAAATTTTACATGATAATAAGAAAATTGAATATGAACATTTTTACAAATGATTACTAGTAAAATGAAAAAGTTAAGATTTCATATCAAAAGAGAAAAAAATATTATTGATAGATTTGTCTTTCCATATATACATTGTTCATGATCAGGCTTTTTTCCCCTATGACAAAACGCAATTCAATATCAGAGACAAACATCATTATTGTGATGATTATTAAGCAGAAAGACTAAACAAACTCATTTGAAAACTAAACTCATTGCATATACAGTGCATGCAATAAATTGACGATAGAACTTTAGAACTTATACTGAATCGATTAAACTTTATTTTATTAATTGAAAAAGAAATTGGTTGTTATAGTAATTTATTGATCTGGTAATTAATGAAATCACGGGTTATTTCATTAAATTCTAAGTTTAATCGATGTTTTCCCCGGAAAATTACAATGATCTCAACTAATTGAATAAGGACTGATTTTGTTTTCTATTAGATAGTTTTCCATGCAAACATGATCATCATCCATTAAAATATCATTGCATGATAAAACTCATCATACATTGAATTAGTTCTGTGTATTTATGAGAATTGACTAATACAAATTCCAACCAGGTTTTAAACCTCAATACTTCAAACCAGTCTGAAAATGTTTTTCTGTTACAAATCATGATGTATTGTTTTATGTGTACATGTTATGCTGCCCATCAAGGGCCCTTGATTAGAATAATAAATATTCTTATTCTTATTTGTATTGCCATATTAGAGACTGCAGGTGATTTAAGACTTCCTTAGAAGACTCACATGCTTTTCTCAAAATAATTAACATACAGGTCTCTAATTAAATGAAGTAATTATATAAAATATATTATGTTCCGACTGCTTTAATTAGTTTGTCAATTACATGCACTAATTTGTCTTGCAGACCACACCGGCCCGACCACACACCTGTAGCTCATTAATAAACATTTACAAGGCCAAACATTAGAATGTTTATATTAAACTTCAAACAATTTTTATTTCAATGTCCAGAAGGTTTTTTAAAATTACATCATTTGAAATTCATCATCTCAAGGCTATAGGACATTAACTGCAGTCTCTGAGAATTGTCAACATATCTCTAAAACTATTTCAAACTCAAATGCATGTTCATCAATCTAATGTTTCAATGTATTTCATTTATGTATTTCAAACACCTCAAAAATAAGTTAACTTAAAATTTTGTCAATTTCCTGAAGTCAACTGAGACTTTTATTGATGATTATTCAGAATTAAACTTGTTTGCCCTTCACACCTTTGATATTTTCAGATTTCTCATACATTTGTATATGGTTTTGGTGAATCTGTTGTGAGAAAGAAGATTTATATATAGGCATATTGAGCATAAATAAATTATAATTTTTTTTATTTTACTTCCACGGGCACAGGACGTTTGCGCTTTTTTACCTGTAAAACGATAGGACATTTGCGCTTCAAATACTATGGACATTTGCGCTTTAAATTTTGATTCACCTGTATTAATTTGACCGGACATTTGCGCTTTTTATCTATAGTCATCTACTTGTAATTTTAATAAGATATAATCATTACGTAAATAAATTTAACTTATATGAACAACAAATGGTCCAGAATCCTTCCACTGAACACTATAATGAACAGTTCTACTCGACTCATCCTGCTATTTTTATCTTTTTGAAGAGTATCATAGAACAACAGTCGGTGAATTACATTGAGATTAGTTACATTGATGAACAGGTACCCCAGTCAATGATTGAGAATGAAAAACTTGATTATTTATTTGAAATATGGGCAAAATACCAGTCAGAACAGATAACAAGAACTACATTTGTTCACTCCTTGGGTTTTAGTTATCAAACTAAACTGACCTGTGGTGACTTTACGTGTTTTATGTCTTTATAATGTTTACTTTTAGCTGTATATAAACTTTAAATATAAAAAAGAAGATGTGGTATGATTGCCAATGAGACAACTATCCACAAAAGACCAAAATGACACAGACATTAACAACTATAGGTCACCGTATGTCCTTCAACAATGAGCAAAGCCCATACTGCATAGTCAGCTATAATAAGCACCGATAAGACAATGTAAAACAATTCAAACGAGAAAACTAACAGCCTTGTTTATGTAAAAAAAGGAAGCATATATTAATGTGCTACGAAACTATTTTAAAATTTTAATCATAAAGAACAATATTTCTTTAACTCTTCAAGGTCAAACCTGCCGGTCCAAAGCCCAAATAAAAGAGGAGGACAGTCATAAAAACCAAATATTGCAAAAGCGCAAATGTCATATGTAAAAAGCGCAAATGTCTATTTTTAAAAAGCGCAAATGTCCTGTAATTTGAAGCGCAAGTGTCCAAAATAGAAAGCGCAAATGTTCTATGAAAAAGCGCAAACGTCCCGCGCCGACTTCCACTGGGTGGAAGCAACTCCTGATGCGATATTAGTTTCAAAGGGGTATTAATAGCCAGGATGTGCCCAGGTTGTAAGCCCTACTTTTATACTGGCATGATATAACTTTCATATGTTTATTTTACATTTTGTCATGCCAGGGACTTTTATAACTTTCTAGACACTACAGGTTTTTGTTGGAAACCATACAGTGACCTATAGTTGCTTATAAATGATTATGTTATCTAATTGTCTTAAACGCAATCATACTATTTCTCTTTACTTTTGTATTGAGAAATTTTCAGTGATTTACAGATACAATATATGTAAAATATCAAGTTATCGTCTGCAGGCAAATATGTTTCAAAGATGACCTTAAATACCCTTTTTTGAGCTAATTGTTGTTTATTTTTATAGATATTTTCAGATTTTATTTCCTAATGTATGTGGTTTCAAGTATAATATTTGGAAATAAATTTGAAGTTTTCAGTACTATTTTACAAACATGATATTATTGGAACTTTACTATTGATACTTAACAAATTTCAAGATGACTAATAGTAACATTATCTCTAACAGATGCAAGGCTTCCTTAGCTGGATTTGGTTTCTGTTTTTTCAAATCAATTTTGGTTTAAAATGCACTTTTTTTTTATGTCTATTGTATAAAGAGAAAGAAACAAATGTAGGTCATGATGAAATAGGAAATGTTCAAAATGTCAACTTTAAAAAAAATTATGCTACTGTAACACTGCTCATTGATTAGGAAAGTATCCTTTTCTTAACTTTCTTGTATCAACATTTATGCTAGGGGAAGTAATTCATTAGATAAATAAAAGTAGTTGATAATACAATATCATAAACTGTGCAATGCAACTGTCGTAAATTTTTATGCAACTGAATGTGTACAGGTACAAATATCCTAGTTAAATGCAAATTACTGTGATCCTAAAACTAAATGTATTAAAAAAAGAAAAGAAAAAACTTGAAATACCTTAATGTGTTAAAATGAAGATTTCTAACCTTGTTTAAGTGTTCTGATAAGAATCACCATCTAAAGCCAACTATTTACTTGTATATAATCTGCTGAAATAGGTTATCAATTCAAGTCTTAAAGTTGTTATATAATTTGAGGGCTTTCCTAGGATTGTAAAGTTTTGGTTTTAGTTGTCATGCTAAAACAAACAAATGTCAAAACTGGTATGTGACCAAATATAGAACATGCATCTATTTTGAATGTACCAGTATATCTTTACACAAATGTATCTTTATTCTGCCTCATTATATATACATATGTTTTATTTTATATGTCAAATGATTAAATAAATCTGTATGTATCTGATGATGTACAGAAAAATGCATTTAACAATCTTTGCAGTTTCACATATATAAAAAAATATTTCCTTACGAAACTTTAAATTATTAGTATGTGTTTTACTACATGTACAACTACTAGAGGGATTACAAGTTTACATAAAAAATTACATCATCAATGTCAGAAATTTGTGTTTTAACTGGAAAGGGCTAAACATATTAAAAATAAAAATATCAATGAAAATATACTGATTTACCAATTTCTTTTTAACTTGTCTTCCAAGTAGGAATTTATAATCTACCCCATTGTAGATTTTGATAAATATCCAGTGGCAGATATTACATGACTATTCTGATCAATTTATTCTGATAATGTGGGAAAAGAGGAAGGGAGGCAAAATTTGGACTTCCCTTAAAAAAGGGGGGAATGTGTGATAGGGTCAGTAACATCTTTGATGAACAATCAGTCATCAAAAGGGACTTTTCAAAAGCTTGGCCCTCAAACAACTTGGGGCACCTACATTTTGACCTGTTGAAGGTATAATATTATAATGCTTTATGTTTATTTTTTTTTTATTCCCAACCATTGTTGATTGTTTCAGACATCAACAAGGCTTAAAAATTGATATCAGAGTACCACAAAATGAACATTAATATAAAACTATTTTTTCCCTAACTGTTTGCTTTGTATTGAAGCAGGTCAACAGACTATATTTATACACATACAAATATAGCTAACATTTTTTTGTATACCTGTTCTTTGTAAAATAGTTTGCTGATAACAGGATAACAGAAGTTTTGTTTAAAAATTAAAAAGCACAGTCATACATGTACTTACTTCTATAGAACTCAGTACTATCCAGCTATAATATATGTCGGCTATCTTTAACCTACAAAATAGATATTTATATATCTCATTGTTATGTCTATATATATATATTAAATAGTATATTAAATCAATTAACAAGTTCTATCAAGTACCATGTCAAATACCTATAGATAACCGTAGTTTATTATATTCCATGTTTAAGTAATTCTTAATAGTCAGGTAGGCTTTAATACATCCAAAATTCCTGATGTCAAAATGTGCAGTAAAATGTATCCCTGCCAACTTTCACAATTCATAGGGGATCTCCTTCATGAGGTGCTGATCTGATTTTGAAATTTTTCTTCAGTAAACTGAATAACACAGGCATACAGATTAAATGAGTTAACAGGGTTTTGAAGCACAAACATACTCATTCAAACAATATATACGTACATTGACACTATAAGAGGAGCATTATGTCCTCTTGTACACCTCCCTAGTCCCATGGAGATTTTAAAAGGTTATTTTAATGTCTTCCACCATGTTTAGCGATAAATATTTCACAATCAGAAACAGATTGGAATTTAGTTCTTTAAATTTTGCCTTTGCTTTGTAAACTTTGGAAATAATACGTAATCACCATTATTTTCAGAATGACTTTGGTATAGATAAATTTAATAAAAAAAAAATACAGAACCATGAAATCTGTCAAAACATGGAAATTTTTACTGTACCATTTCTTACCTTATATCAAAGTCAATGGTCAAGTTACTACCATTCAATTTTTAAAAAGAGCAATTTTATTCAAATTCAAGGCTTGCAGTTTCATAGACGAAAATATTTATTGTGTTGAAACATGACCATCATTAATGTGATGAGTCTTAATAGAATTACATAATGAAGACATGTATGCCATGCTTTAAGATATATTCAAGATGTAATATTGAGTATTAATATAAATATGCTTTTAAAATCTTGTTAAAGATTAAAAATATCTTGTAAGGAATGGAATACTATTTAACATTGTTACTCAGTCTCATAAATATTTGTACATAGGATTTTATTGAACGATTGGTTGGTGATAAAACTTTTTAACCTTTTCATTGTATTGTAATATATCTATGTGACTACTTAAACTATGACATATAAAATGTTCAGACAAAATTAGGGTCCAGATTTTGTTATTTCTCGGGCAAGACTGTAATAATCTAAATATCACATTATTCTAACATGACATCCTGAGTACATGAATATAAATATATTGTTTGGGTTGTTCCGATCGTACTACCATGTCATATGCTTTTTTATTAATGAACTACCTGACGTCATAGAACAATGACATCAGAATTTAAGCATTTTACAGGAAAATACATGCTTGTGAAACCAAAAATCATTACAAGGAATGTTAACAAACGATGCTCAATTGTGTTATATAAGCCATTTTTTGCATACATATAAGACATATAAGTACAATTATCATTTAGATTCATCCAAACCTATCTAAATATGTTATTGAAAATAGTTAAAGGAGCTCGCAGGTACACAAATTTCAGCAAAAACCTAAACATTTGTTTTTTCATTACAAATTTTATTTATTACACTATTAGTACTTTATGATATGGTACAAAAATCAACCAAAAAATTACTTTTAAAATGTTTATATCATTGAAAAAGCTCCGAACTATCTCCCTTTGGTGCAAAAATGCCATTTTTTGGCATTAAATTGAAATATCGTTTTTAACTCATCAGTGACCTATATTTTTATTATTATTTTAAAATTTAAAAAAGTAAGGATTGCCAGTATAGACTAGGAAATATTATATATAAAATGAATCAATAAATTTCGTTCTTACTTAGAAGCCTATCTGTTAATATATATCAAACTGTCCAACCTAAACACTTGATATCTCTAAAGATAAATCTTCAATTTATAGCCTCTAAAGCCTTAAATTTAAAATTTCTAGATTTCAATAATTTAGAGTACCCCATATCTATATAATCATGATAATTGGGCAAAGTGTACAACCCTGATTGGATTGGACTTAACTATTGGAGTGAACTAAACAAATCCAAGGATTCTATCAGGCCAAGATTTTACCCTTTGCCATATAATTGGTTCAGGATCAAGAAACCAAAAGAGTGATACAAGGCAACACATAGGAATGATTTTACAGGCAGATCCTTTATAGATTTAAGGAGAGGTGGTATGAGTGCCAATGAGACAACTCTCTCTCCAAGTCATACATGTAAAAGTAAACCTTTATAGGTAAAAGTACGGCCTTCAACACGTAGGCTTGGCTCACAGCAAACAGCATACATGTAAAAGTAAACCATTATAGGTCAGAGTACGGCCTTCAACACGTAGGCTTGGCTCACAGCAAACAGCATACTATAAAAGTAAACCTTTATAGGTCAAAGTACGGCCTTCAACACGTAGGTTTGGCTCACAGCAAACAGCATACTATAAAAGTCCCCAAAATGACTGGTGAAAAAACAAGAAAACAGGAAAACCAAGGTCTCATACATAAAAAAAAATTGTAAGGGTTCTGTGGAACCTAATGTCTCGCCTACTTTTGCTGAAGTACATTTTCGGAGTGATGACGACGAAATGTAAGATTGCTGTGCCTTACTTTTGCAACAAAAGTTGCAGGCTCCACAAAAAACAAGACCAAGAAACACTTATGAATCAAGACAACAAATGACAACAACTGAACAACAGGTTCCTGACTTAGGACAGGTGCAAACAAATGCAGCGGGTTTAAACATTTTAATAGGTGCCAACCTTCACCCTAACCTGAAATAATAATACTGTTACATCACAACATAGAAAGTTACATATGTAGATATATATACTCAGTAATAAACAATTATACCAATCATGAGGTAAGATAAATTTTCAAAAATCACTAAACAAAAAATATATCAAATATATGACCAACATCTTACTGGGTATGGTTAGTCTGTCCAAGGCTCATCAAACAAGTGAAACTGCGAGCTACTGCTCACTGATGATACCCCCGCCGCAAGTGGATAATATTAATTGTGTAAAAATATGCAAGTGTTCGGTAAACAGGAAGTTGTCGAGTGATGAATCTGAAAACGCATCACAAAGTATAGCTGACTTATATTAACCCTTAAACCAATCTCAGAATCCTTGTATTGTTGTTCTTGAGAAAAATGTGACGAAAAATTTTCAACTTGGCTATCATGTGTAAAATCAAACAAGTGTTCGGTAAACAGGAAGTTGTTGAGTGATGAATCTGAAAACGCATCACACGGTATAGCTGACTTATGTCAAGCCTGAAACCAAATTTCAGAAATCCTGGTAGTGTAGTTCCTGAGAAAAATGTGACGAAAAATATTCATGGGACGGACGGACTGACGGAAGGACAGACAGAGGTAAAACAGTATACCCCCCTTTTTTTTCAAAGCAGGGGTATAATTATATGAAGTGTAGCATAATTTATTCCTGAGAAATTGTTGATGTGCATGCAGTATTGACTTAATGAAGGCAATAAAAAAACAAAAATTCTCTACCTTTTGAAAATTGAAGTGTCTTGTAGGATTGATATTACTTCATTTAATGACTAAAGGTCACTTGAATTAATTCATCACAAATCCTATCACTGAATAGCACTATGCAGTAAAATATTCATAAAATATTCAATGTATATAAACTTTGTCATCAGTTTTAAAATCTTAAATTATGTATTTTAATATATCCACTTGCAGTCTTCAGCTTTTTAAATTGAATTAAATCTTTTCCTTCAGTGGGAGTATGTAAAAGCGCTAACACATTATGATTATATGAAAACAAATAAAAAGTACAATGTGATTTTCTTATTTGAATATCAAACAGATGTTTAATCAAAACACAGACTATAGTACATTGATTATTTATCTTTATCATACATATAATACATAGTATTATCCATTTATACTTGTATTATAGGTCTCTGTTTATAAATATATATTGACCGTACAAAATTTTATTGAACTGTTAAATTTAAAATTATAGGTTTTTAAACAACAAAAAGAAAACGCAAATAACATTCTTTTATTTTCGTGGGTACCAATGCAATTAATGTGGATTGTGGGGAATAATATTTTTGTTGATATTTGATTTCAGGGTTATGCCTAAGTCTGCATACATGCCTAAGGAAAAGTTTTGTGGAACATTGAAATAATCCTGTACCCACGAAATCATTGAAAAATGGTATCCCACTAGATTATAATGTATCCACAGTGTAACATTCATATAATTTGGAATCAATTAAGATGACAATATTTGTTTAATAAATACAGGTACAAGAAATAAGATCTGGTCAAAATGTGCGAATGGCGCACGACCTTATGAAAGTTAGTAATAACATATGATTGACAATCTAATTATAGGCAGACACATGTTCACTCATAGCACATGGATCTGTTTTGGTCTATGTAATTTGTACTACTGCATACCTTCACTGGATAAAAGGCAAGGCACATTTCAATCACATTATAAAATTACAAGAATTCAATGAATTAAAGAATAATGATATTGTACAAAATATTTTGCATGCATAAAATTTTCAAAATTACGATTGTAAATGTTTTTTTTCTATATAAGAAGAAATCATGGGAAAAAGATCTTGCAATACTTGAAATGGTATGATATACATTGCATTATCATGTAATTAAAGGGGGGGCACCCTCCTATCAGGTTCCCCATAATCTATCAGTGTAGTCTGTACAGCTGAGATTAAGAATAACATGAATGTGGCCAAACAGATAATGATGATGCCAAGGTTGTTATCAGTCTGTTACAACTAATTGTAGGACAACTGCTTAGCTTGTGGTCTTACCTAGTAAACTCCTGAACAAACTTGACACTTTAAAATACATATGCATTAATCCATTAAATAATCAATCTCTCCTGAATTTATATTACACTTTAAAACGTTTTAATAATGCAATCGTTTACAGCTTTAAAATTTTTTATGAAAATAGAGAAAACAACACCTTCCACAAAAATAAACACTTCAAAGTTAAAGCTATCCGTCAAATTAATCATACATATGTGCTTAGCGTGACAAATATGCACTTTTTGCATTACATATATAAATGTAATAGTAAGTATTAAATTTAAAAACAATATTGATATTCCTTACCCGATTTAAATATTTTCAATTATAATCCATACAGGATCTGAAGGCTTTATGAATATATCAATAAGTCTATAGTAAATATTTGGCATGGTATCATCAGAAAACTTTATCAGCTGTATGCTATCATTGTGTCACATCACAAAGTTCAAAAACTTGGGTAACCATCCAACTATGTCACTTAACCTGTAATATAACATTATCTTGTTATTAATAAGATATCTTCCTTAAGATAATTAATACAATAAGTATGATAAAACAGATCAATATACAATGTACGGGATATGTATTTTTTTCTAGTTCAAGGCTGACATCTCATGTAAAGTAAAAGTATATGCAAAAAAAAAAATACACAGAAGGGTCAGATGACAGCAAAACAAATAGATGTATTGTCATTTGGCCATTGTCATTTGTAATTTTTCAATTATCATATATGTATTGGAAATGCATTATATAAATAGATTACTGATGGTTTTTTTTCTACAAGATAAGGATCAGATATACATTGTAATGTACCAAGTTTCAAAAACATAAATAATCTGCTATTTTCCTAGACATTGTCAATAAGTTAATGTTAGTGACGGTGTCAATGACATATTGTTCATGATGTCTTCACATTCTCTTTCTACATGTACATCTAAGAAAACACATCTGAAATAGCCTGATGGAAAATTAACTAGTAGTGCATGTAGATCAAAGGGATTTTCTTAAAATTAGTCATAATTGAAGTTATAAGTATCATAAACTTTACCTAAGTAGCTGTCCTTTTATTTTATAAAGTTTAGGTCAGAATATCTAAATTAGGATTAAAGTAGCTCAAACTGCATTGTTTCACAATTAATATCATTTATTTTATCTATCTTTCAAGACTACATGTAGTTTGAAAAATACAGTACTTATAAATCTTGTAAAATGCTGAATAAAAATAAACGCAAGTTCCCATTATTACAAGGTTATTTTGATTGTTTTAAAATATTAAGTACATGTAATTACTTTATTTTAATCTAAATACATGTAATGGAACACTTTCAAGACAATAATATGCATATTTTAAACACATAAGTACAGTCTTGGTCTAATGTTATAAGTATTTATAGTTAGGATTGTATAATTTAAGTCTAAAGATCATATTACATAAAAATAAATGCAAAGTTATGACACAACAATATTTTATTCTATATTAAAATGAAAAATAATTTCCGGACAGTCATGACAGTGTGGTAAACAGACAAAAAAAAATTCAATTGCTGTTTTAAAATTGTCATCCAAAATATTTATCTAAGAAAAGTCAGCGTCCTGTTCATATTAACGTTTTTCCTACTCATTGTAATATCCGCAATTATATGTATCAATCTATCTCTCTAAATATACACATCCTGTTCTTATTATAGTTTCTATTACTAGAGATGTCCCAACTTACAACATAACTTATTTCTTATTTAAGTGTCTAACCTACCTCACATAAAATGCTTTCACAATGTTAAGTTATTTCTTATTTTTGTTCCCGTAAATAAATGGGAGATAATCCAATTTGAATCATGGTCAATCACCTATTACCATGATTACAAATGCATTTTACATCAGATACTTATGAAAAGTGTAAATCAGGTTGCAAGTCCGGATGTCTCTACTAAGTACTCACTTCTTACTATGAATAAATACATGTATGTTGTTGATGCTGTTTATCCTTTTCACGTAACAGTATTCCTCATTAAAAAAACATTTAGTTTATATTCCACTCACTTTTTTACTCTATCTGGGTTTTTTTTCAGTATTTCAGGCTTTTGCTCACTAACATCATTTAGTGAAGAGGTAAGACTTTGCTGTTTACACAAATCAATAGTTCTGACAGTATGATGCATCTACTGTCTGTAGGAAGGGTCAAGAAAGGGTAATTTTTGCTTAATTTAATACTTGACCGATCTGGTCATGAATGACGAAGACAAATAGTCAAATATCAGACTTACTATATGTCATGAATAATTATTCTCTTCTCCAGTTTGAACATCTTAATTTCAGACATTAATATAACTGACATTTTTGGAGTATCTTGCAATATACTTTATACACACAGTCATATTTATTATTTTTTTACAAAGACGCTTTATTGATTTGAAATTTACAAGTGTCAATAAATGGTGTAGAAGTCCAGACCTTAAAATATGACTGCAGTGACTAGAGATTACAATCCATAACTTAAAAAAACAGGAAATACATTAGAGTCCACAACATCAGATATCAGATTAAATAAATAAGTGTATCAACTAATGTAATTAATATTATCAATTTTCATTAAATCAGGAAATGTGATATTTTTGTTGATATTTAAAAGTATTCAATACAGTCTGATGTACAAAAAAATCAATATTTTACTTGACTGGTTTTACAAAAAAAGTTGTTTAGTCCCAAATACATGTTTTTTTTTGTACATATTTTATTAATATTATTCAATGCATACATCATTCATGTGGTTGGGATCTCTTTGTTTAAAACAAAAAGTTGTTTACTATATATAATCAGTGGCGGATCCAGGGGGGGGTTCCGGGGGTGCGCACCCCCCCTTTATTTTTGCCGATCAATGCATTTGTATCGGGACATATGTTTTGCACCCCCCCTGCACCCCCCCTTTGCCCTGGGTTAGCACCCCCCTTTCGAAAATTCCTGCATCCGCCCCTGCTAATTACACTAAATTTTCTCATTAGTTATAAAAGATCACTATTAAAGTCAGAAATGGAAGTAATATACTGACTTTCTTAATGCACCACACAAACAAACCTTAAGTCTCACATTAAAAATAAAATCTATATAACAGAAATCAAAAGAAACATGCATTCTAGGCCAGTAGATGGGATTATAATATCACTATATAGAGTTTTTCTTATATGATGAAATTGTAATTTTTTTTTAAAGTGAAATGCATGTTATATTGCGTCTGAGGATAATACTACAATAGGACTTGGAGAAAAACCTAGTACAGATAATTAGGAATAGTTCAAATTCGATGCGAATGACATAAAGAGATTGATATGTAGTTTACTGTCAATGAATGCCCGTGTATCCCAAACTCTGTCTATTCGACAAAAGATCATTCGGTCAGACAGAAATTTTCAAAATTTTTAGTTGAATATATCATGTATATAGAAGAAAAACGTCAAATTTCTTTTTCGGTCAGGCAAACCCTAAAAACAGTTTGGTGCAGACTGGAATGCTGTTGTAATTTTCATGTTCTGACAACATGTATGTAGATTTTTATCCTGCAAGGTGCAATCACTAATTATATATTATCATTTCTGTGACTTCCTATTGATAGAAAGGACAATATATATTTAGTGATTGCACCTTGCAGGAAAAATTCTACATGTGCTGTCAGAACATGAAAATTACAGGAAAAGGAGTTACATATGCCATTATAATAATAAATGGTGTTTACATGTATGATGGATGGAATATGGAGTTGTTACAAGGGTTATAAATCAAAATTAATTTACAAGATTATTTAGAGTACTCTTCAGAGGCGGATTTAGGGGGGGCCCGGGTCTCCCTTTTTGGGAAAAAAATTGGTTGCTTATATAGGGAATCACTGAAGCGTAACTGGAGCAGGCCCCCTCTTAGGCAGTCAGTGGGCCCCCACTTAAGAAAATTCCTGGATCCGCCACTCTCTTCATATCTTCTGCAAACTATTGTTTACATACAGGAATAAATACTGTCAATAAATATAAAATAACATAGTTTTTCCATAATCTTGATAAATAACAGTTATTTGTAGAGGTGGTTGATGCAATTCTTCCAGTCAACTTAAATTTATGAAGGGAAAAAAATATACTATTAGTAAATCACTAAACTATAAGTATTTAGTAATTACAAGTATATTTTATAAATACAACCTAGCTGTCAATCTGACTTTGACCATTTTGAACTTATTTCAACTTTTTAACCAGAACTTTTTAAATTCTTGGCCTAAAATCTTTAATTTTGGTTCATTTTAATGACAAAAATATTGATCTTTCAAACAGTTGTTGTGACTCTGACTTTATTAACATGTCTGTGATTACCCAATACAGTATTAACTTTGTTCACCATATCTTGATGTTGAGAGATAGGGTTTGGATAAGACTGTTTGCGATGAACAGGATAGCTGAAATGGTGTGAATTGTTTAAGTGTATGCCATGTGTTTTCTATTGTATGTGAACTTTGTAATGTCTGTATGATACAACCACAGTAGAAGATCCAGAAGGGGGGTCCAGGGGCAAAAATACTCCCTTTTTGAAATAGCTGGATCCACCCCTGCACCCAGTGTGAATAAATCGGTTGTCTTCTACAAGATGGTGTTTTTTTTTATGAATATGAATGCTCAGAGTTCTACATTTACCACATAGTGTACAGTACAAGGGAGTTCAACCAACCATTTATGATTTTTTTTTTACCCTCAACTATCTGGCACCCCCACAGAAATTAACTGTAATACATGTAATACATTATTATGTTACTTTAGTTTAGTTTACTGTTTGGGTGCCATATGGGATTCTTGTCCTATATGAACAGTATTTTTTTTGGAAGAAGCAAGTTGATGATCTTTTAAGTGAATTCAGTCACTAGTCAACATATATTTATTTTTTAATCGTCTTGTACCTACATGACTTTGTGCAATTAAATATTGCCAATGAGAGGGTTTTAATGGGGGTACCTGTAAGAGGAATAAAGGTAAAAATTCTTGTCAAATGACGTTAATATTGTCAATAACAGAATAAGAGGGTCTTAATGGGTAGTTGGTGCACGACGATAAAATGTACACTTTCTTTCAGACAATTAAAAAGATGGACTGATTTAGGCAATGAAATTTTTCAAAAAACACCAAAATGATAATCCCTGATATAAAAGACGAACTTAACCATAAAATGTCAAGTGTTCCACTGCATATGATTCGGGGTAAGTTCTTTATCTAAACAAGGATGTGTATAAATCTAAATCTACTATACAATTTGCCATTTCAATTATATTAGGAATGCATTATGACGTCACGATTTCCATTGAAAAAGCATGCATAGTACGAAAACATGTGAGGTACGAAAACATATGATCTGACCATAGATTGTGGAGGGGCGTAAAGGGGTGGTATCTGCACAGAAGACTGCGAAATAAAATTGCCAGATAGCACGTTGAGATTTTTACCGATTTCACGAAACACGTCAAATAACGAACCTATTTCACGGTTGCACGTGAAATAAAAATGGCAAAACACGTTGCCCGAAAATTACCCTTTACCACCCTCATTGTGCCTTTACCACCCTCATTGTGCATCACTTCATGCATGTGTTCAAAAACTTTCAAAGACTGTAAATTAGTGAGTGTAAAATTGTCAAAGTTATCAAATTGTGGCCACATGGGGATACCAAAATCTATAACTTCAATTTTGTACGAAGCCTTATCTCTTTTTAAATAAATCCGAAATATTTCTGAGCTGTAAAGAAGAAATTGCCATGTGCATTTATACCTTTTTTGGTTTTTTTTGTACTTTCCCGGAAATTTTTAACTGACAGCTGACGACATATAAGCTTAGACCCGCAAGGTAAAAGATCGTTGGTTAAAGCGCTAATCTGAGTAAGAAAACGGATGTGCGCAAACGCAAAACAATCAAAATAATCGCCATTTTCATGGAACAAACCAGATGCAGTTTCAAAATTTAGGATGACAACTTTCTCAGATCATTTTTGGGTACTTAAATAAATAAGGTTTTCAGAGACGGACTATGAGATGACATTTACTTGAAAAAAGCTGCGAAAAAGCGACACCATTTCATGCAATTGACACTTGAAAAGGGGGTGTTGTCTAGATCATGTTTTATATTATCTTGTGTTCATATTTGCATTTTACCACTGTGCCTCAAATGCATATTCATATTCTGCATCCCAAGTACTATTTCATTCATTTGAATATTTGATATAATATCAGTATCATTTCTGTGACAAGGAAACAATTTATAACCTTGAAGCTCTTTAGACTTTACCTTTAGTTACTTCCCTTTCCATTTATTCACCAGGATACAATCAATAAACCTTATTACTATAAGTAAATCTGCAACACTTGATCTTATGATGTCAAACAATCACTTTTCCTTAGTGGCATCAGGCATTTGTTATGATGTAGAAATTCTACAGGAACTTTTGTGATGTCTAGAAATTGGCGATAAGGTGTAAAGACCAATGTTGAGTTTTTCAGGGTCATAGTTTACAAAGACTCAAGTTGATTGATTATGTAACTCTGGACTCTGAATCTACTATTCTACAAATTCTGTCCCTTTACTTCCAATGAAGATTCTTATCTTAAGACCAATCCATTGACTTATATATATATCAATATTAACGTCTTGCATGTCCATATGACCATGCAGTGATGCACTCAGAAAACTTCCACCTTGTCTGGAATTTAGCACAATTTTATATATTTTAATGTTGCTTCCTGACACTGATGTATTTTGACATCACTTATATTAATTGCTAGGCGTTGAATAAACTCAATTTATAAATGACAACAATCTGGATTTAGAGAAAAACATTCATGCCACACAGCACTTATCAAAATAATTGACAAATGGTTAGAAGAATTTGACAAAGGCAATTTTACTGCTGTTTTATTTCTAGATTTTAAAAAAGCATTTGACACTGTAAATCATAACATCTCATTATCGAAACTGAATTTATATAAATGTGATGATCACTCTGTTAAATGGTTTTCATCCTATCTCTCAAATAGATTGCAAAAGGTTAAAATTGGAACAACTGAATCAGGATACAATAATGTAACATTTGGGGTCCCACAAGGTTCCATATTAGGACCTTTATTATTCTTAATCTATATAAATGATCTCCCGTTTGAATTAGAACACACAGAGTCTGAATTATATGCCGATGACACAACTTTGCATTTATCGTCCAAATCTATTTCAAACTTAAACTCTTATTTAAATAAAGACTTTGAAAACCTAATTGAATGATGTGATAAAAACAATATGATAATAAATAACAAGAAGTCCAAATGTATGCTTATGGAATCTGAGAGAAAACTTGAGAATTGTAACGATGTCTTGTGTGTATTATCACAAAATCAAACTGCATTTGACAATGTAGAAGTGGAAAAACTTCTTGGTATCCATATTGATAAAAATCTATCATGGTCAATTCACATAGATAAAGTATGTGAAATATTTTCAAGCAGATTATACCTGCTAAAAAGATTAAAACGATACTTACCTCGCAAAGGTCTTATCCTTTTTTATAATAGTTATATATTACCGATAATTGATTATTGTTGCAGGATATGGGGTTTTACCGCAAATTGCAACATTGAGCTGATTCATAAACTACAAAAGCGCACAGCAAGATTAATTTTGAATAAGCCTTTTGATTATCCATCAATATCAATGTTTAAAGAACTTAATTGGATGACCATTTTTACTCGGATAAAATATTTTCAAGCCACTTTAATGTTTAAATGTATGAATGGACTAGCGCCAGATTATCTTACAATTAAATTTACTGCGTGCAGTGATTTATATAGTTATTCTCTTAGGTCAACAACATCTGGACATCTTCATATACCAAGGCCAAAGTCTGAATACTTCAAAAAGACTTTTCAATATTCTGGTCTAATCATTTGGAATAATTTCCCAAATGATTTAAAGGATTTAAGACATATACAGTGTTCTAGGATTTTTTTGGCACCTTGACTTACCACGGGTAAGATCAATAAAAAAATTACTTACCCACATCTAAAAGTTAAATCCGCCAACCAATGCGGACGGGGCAAAGCATACCCCCTGGTCCTTTTTTCAACATCATACAGTTTGTCTCTCTGCTTTTTGTCAAGTTTGGGCTTTTTTGGTGGGGGTGATGCTTGATTTATATCGTTTAGCCTTTTTGAAGTAAATCCAAACTTATGCAAACTCATGAAACTTTGAATATTGTAATTTACTGAACAAAGCTGGATTCGGATACGATTGAATTTTGTACAAAATTAAAAAAAAACGATTTCTTACTAAATTTGACAAATATGTTATAGTTATTACTATGTCATTTATTAAGAGCTATAATAAATGCAACTGTAAGTTTATTTTCCTCTGATGACAAGAAAAAAAATCGTTTATGTCCCGATTTAAGCACCAGTTATCAATCCGGATTTTTCGATTTTACCGACACCGTGACCGACTTTTAGAATGATAGGAGAAGAATGTGGTCTCTTTTGCGCTTGATTACACCTAGTAAACGAGTGCTTGAATAAAAGCGCCGATAGACATCGACAAAATCTTCGATCTTTTATCAAAGTTTTTTCTCGTGATTTAATAAAAATAAAAAGCAGATATGGGAAAATTGAAGAGGACCGGGAAATTTCAAGAGTTTTTCGGCTTCCCCGAACTTGAAAATTGACTTACCACCGGGTGACAAAGGCTAAAAAATGACTTACCCGTTGTCCTAATCCACTTACCCCGGGTAACGGGTAATGGGAATCCTAGAACACTGCATATAGAAAGCTTTAAGATGAAATGTGTTAATCTCTTTATCATAAAACAAAATGAGTAGTCAAACTTTTTTAGGACATTCTTGCCATGCTAGTTCTACAGTCTGTTTTCATGCTTGTGTATATATATATTTGTAATTGTGTACATATCTATTGATTATTGTTCTATATGAATTATTCATTTAAATGTGTGAAGGCCTTGTGTGAGATTAACAATTGTATGTTAAATGAGTTACCTTCGTTAAATAAAGAATTTATTATTATTATTATACCAAACGCATTTATCTACTTAACACAACAATTTATCATGCTTTGATTGACTGGAAATTGGTTCAACAATTGAAATGAAGATTTCTAAAATATGCATATTTTAGGAATTTCAAAATGTGACTGAAAATATAAATTTGCCTTAGCTGACAATGGCTGATGTGGAATCTTTGAAATGTTTTATAAAAATTGCTCAAAACAAATCCGCTTTTCCTGTACATGTGTTGTTCCTAGGATATCTGGAAATTTTCTTGTATTTGTTTTTCTTTGCCAAAATTGTATAAAGAAAATTTGCTTATAATAATTGAAATCGTCCCTTAGATCCTTAAACAATTAGTTACATTGAAACAGGTCAGAAAACACCTGATGTTTTAAAAAAAAACTACATGTACATGTACTTAAAAAAACAATGTTGACTAAATGGCAAAAAAAGATATAAATTATGAAATATATATGTGATTATAGTTGGGAAGGCAAGTATGTATCATGCTGTATCATTTTGGTCAAGTATAACCAATATTTTTTTTATTTTTAGGGAGAAAAGAACAATGGCTTCTATGTGCTGTATCATAATATGAAACATGGCCAGACGGCTTCTAAAGACTTCATAGACTTTCTGAGAGAAAGGTATTTTTAACTTCTAAAGACTTCATAGACTTTCTGAGAGAAAGGTATTTTTAACTTCTAAAGACTTCATAGACTTTCTGAGAGAAAGGTATTTTTAACTTCTAAAGACTTCATAGACTTTCTGAGAGAAAGGTATTTTTATACGACCGCAAAATTTGAAAAATTTTTCGTCGTATATTGCTATCACGTTGGCGTCGTCGTCGTCGTCGTCCGGCGTCCGAATACTTTTAGTTTTCGCACTCTAACTTTAGTAAAAGTGAATGGAAATCTATGAAATTTTAACACAAGGTTTATGACCACAAAAGGAAGGTTGGTATTGATTTTGGGAGTTTTGGTCCCAACATTTTAGGAATTAGGGGCCAAAAAGGGCCCAAATAAGCATTTTCTTGGTTTTCGCACTATAACTTTAGTTTAAGTTAATAGAAATCTATGAAATTTTGACACAAGGTTTATGACCACAAAAGGAAGGTTGGGATTGATTTTGGGGGTTTTGGTTCCAACAGTTTAGGAATTAAGGGCCAAAAAAAGGGCCCAAATAAGCATTATTCTTGGTTTTCGCACAATAACTTTAGTATAAGTAAATAGAAATCAATGAAATTTTAGCACAAGGTTTATGACCACAAAAGGAAGGTTGGGATTGATTTTTGGAGTTGAGGTCACAACAGTTTATGAATTAGGGGCCAAAAAGGGGCCCAAATAAGCATTATTTTTGGTTTTTGCACCATAACTTTAGTATAAGTAAATAGAAATCTATGAAATTTAAACACAAGGTTTATGACCATAAAAGGAAGGTTGGGTTTGATTTTGGGAGTTTTGGTCCTAACAGTTTATGAATAAGGGGCCCAAAGGGTCCAAAATTGAACTTTGTGTGATTTCATCAAAAATTAAAAAATTAAGTTTGATTTTAACAGAAATTGAATCCTTGGGGTTCTTTGATATGCTGAATTTAAAAATGTACTTAGATTTTTAATTATTGGCCTAGTTTTCAAGTTGGTCCAAATGGGGGTCCAAAATTAAACTTTGTTTGATTTCATCAAAAATTGAATAAATGGGTTCTTTGATATGCCAAATCTAACTGTGTATGTAGATTCTTAATTTTTGGTCCAGTTTTCAAATTGGTCTACATTAAGGTCCAAAGGGTCCAAAATTAAACTAAGTTTGATTTTAACAAAAATTAAATTCTTGGGCTTATTTGATATGCTTTATCTAAATATGTACTTTGATTTTTGATTATGGGCCCAGTTTTCAAGTTGGTCCAAATCAGGATTCCATATCAAGTATTGTGCAATAGCAAGAAATTTTCAATTGCACAGTATTGCACAATAGCAAGAAATATCTAATTGCACAATATTGTGCAATAGCAATTAATTTTCAATTGGAGTTATCTTTCTTTGTATAGAATAGTAGTTGATAATATATATTGGAAATTTGCCAGACATGACTATCAGGGATCTCCATGGCCTATTTAACGATGGCGCCCCGCCATCGTTCAAATGTCATGCGCCATCGTCAAATGACTCGCGCCATCGTTAAATTGTCTTGCGCCATCGTTAAATGTCTTCCGCCATCGTTCAAAACTTCATCGTTTTTTGTAGCCCGACGCCATTTTTTTTATCAATTATAATCAAATGCATGTAATTGCATAACCCTTAGGCTTTTTATGTTATAATCCAATACAGTTCTAACGCCTGAGGAATCTACGGATTAAGATCGCTTATCACTTGTACCTGAGCTTGTACAGGTAGATCAACAAACCAGACACGAGAATACTATCTGAGGATAGACGATTCATTTGTCGAAATAATCAACTAAGTTTTAGCAAATGATTATGATAATTTAGATTAAATAAATAAATTAATAATCCAGTTGCAAAGAAAACAGTTTAACAAGTCGAACACGTGCTTTGTTTTGACTTACGCAATCAGCATCCCCCTTTTTTAAGAAGTACAAAATAAGACGCAAGTAACTCGAGTACTGCTGTAACAATAATTTAGAATTACTTTAAAAGTTTAAAAGTAAAAACTTTAAATATTTTCTGTAAAGAAGTATCGTATCGTAATTCCGAATTCATTTCGTATATTACAATCAATTTGATACATCCGCGTTTCCGGTTTCTATTCAGACTCGAAAGATACATGTTACACAGCATCAATTTGCCAGATAAAGTCATTAAAAACCTGTTCATTTGTCAACGTTTGCTTTACAAATCTCTTTAACCTTTTACATAACCCGTACGAATCGTTTTGTTGTTGATGCAAATCAGCCATACCGGTAATGGGTTCTGAATTTGACAGTGTCCATGAAAAATAAGCTCCACATCATATGATTTTTAACCCCCATAACAATTACCAAAAAAACAAGAAATCTACATGGGGACCGTCATGACAGCCTTTGGTCATTCTCGACTAAGGGGGGACCATGAAGACTTAGCATTTGAATGGTTAAAAACGGCAATAAATAAAAATATTGATACTTCTAATTCTATAATGAAAATTCAAATAAATATAATTTAAATAAGCAATGAATTAGCATTTTCACCATTCCTTGTATGGAGGGATAAAATACTTCCGATCGCGCTACACTGTACAATGTAGACACGGTTTGTAATGGTGAAAGTTCCTCCATCGTTCAATTTTCATCCATGGAGATCCCTGACTATGATGTCATTTTCTATTTTTATTTGCCAATAACTTTATGTAAATAACTTCATTGGAAATTTGCCAATATAAAATGTTGCTGATGAAGCTTTTTTTCCTTATCTTATCTAAAATGTTTTTAGATAATGTATGTTGGAAATTTGCCAGACATGACTATGATGTCATTTTCTATTTTTATTTGCCAATAACTTTATGTAAATAACTTCATTGGAAATTTGCCAATATAAAATGTTGCTGATGAAGTTTTTTTATTGTTTTATACAATAAACAATGTATATTCACTTTTACTACCAACCAATCTTTACCATTCAGTGATAACAAGCACTTTATTTTACATTTTAATATTTTATGATGTAAAAGAGTAGTTATTGTTGCAAACTCCATTAGAAATTTGAATTGATATCAGTTTTGGAAAAGGGAAACGGGGATGTGAAAAAAAGGGGGGGGGTTAAATTTTTCTCATTTCAGATTTCATAAATAAAAAGAAAATTTCTTCAAACATTTTTTTGAGAGGATTAATATTCAACAGCATAATGAATTGCTCAAAGGCAAAAAAAAACTTTTAAGTTCATTAGACCACATTCGTTCTGTGTCAGAAACCTATGCTGTGTCATGATCAACTATTTAATTTTAGATTTAAAAAGTTTGAAGAAGAAATCTTTAATTGATTTGTAAAATCTTGACATTTGTTTTGTGTAAAAAAAAAACCTATGTAATGTCAAAAATTTGATCACAATCCAAATTCAGAGCTGTATCACGCTTGAATGTTTTGTCCATACTTGCCCCAACTGTTCAGGGTTCGACCTCTGCAGTCGTATAAAGCTGCGCCCTGCGGAGCACCTGGTTAACTTCTAAAGACTTCATAGACTTTCTGAGAGAAAGGTATTTTTAACTTATGAATACCTGTACTACTATAAAAAAAAAAAAAAAGAAGAAGATCTGGTATGATTGCCAATGAGACAACTCTCAACAAGAGACCAAATGACACAGAAATTATCAATTATAGGTCACAATACAGCCTTCAAAAATGAGCAAAGCCGATACCACATAGTCAGTTATAAAAGGCCCTGAAATGACAAATGTAAAACAATTCAAATGAGAAAACTAATGGCCTAATTTATGTACAAAAAAATGTGTACTATGATTCTTTACGAAACCATTCTAAGAGAAAGATAATCTGGACTGATACATGTACTATTATGTTTATTTAAAATACAAAAACATTTACTTAATGAAGAAAAGAAAGAAAGGGTACATGCACACATTTGAATTAGGCCAAATAAAAATATAAGTGTGATTCCATTTACATCCTTTTAAAAACTAGGGTCGGTTGGTCTGCAATTTAAAATTATTTTTTTTTTAATTTTGATGGTTAAAAAATGGAAAAAAATCATGTGTTTTCTGTAATTAATTCCGGTATTACACAAGCCCCTACCAAAATTTCACCATTTTAAATGTGTTTGTTTGTAAAATAAACTTTATTTTATGTTTTTAGTTAATTTTGTTGCATTCTGTAATGAATTTGTTGCATTTTATCCACAACTGATACTTCTGAGGGAGATTCAGATGACAAAAATGTGTGAATTTAATGAAATGAAATGAAATGTAAAAAAAGGTCTAGGGTTGGGGGGTCTAAACTCTAGTGAGGGTCAGGTAACTGGAACCACACATATATATTTTTATTTGGACTTACAGTTTTTGACATATATATATACATTGCAAAATTAGTTCTGTTCTCTAAATTTAGTTTGCCTCATGTTATTAGAATAAAACACAATGCTTATTACTAAAAACACAGATCAAGTTAGAATTTGGATGACAACACTTTTGCAGTTCTTGAATTATGTCCCTTTATAAACTGAAAAATTGCTGTATTGGCCATATACATACAAGCATCTGTGTCTATTGAGCTAAATATTTTTTATACTTTAAATTATGTAAAGAAACAGAATGAGGGTACATGTTGATGAGACAGGAACATAAAGACACAAAACCAAAAAGGCATCTGACAATCAATATATAGCCTGCAATAATAGACTAGTATCTATAATAAAAGTGGAGTTTAAATCACTCCAAATCTAGAAAAGTTTGGAATAAATTTTACTGAGACAAAGATTTCTCACCAGTACAGAGGTGTTCCATATCCCTTAATAACTTAAACATCATGTGGTATATTTGTTTTTTCAGTTGCACTGTAGAAGAAACTTACAGCAAACTATTAACCAAGCTAGCCAGAACTGCTACTAATAGTAGTCACACAGGGTAGGTAATTGTGGTTATTCATAGTAAAATTTAATGCTCAACAAATTTTTCAGTTACACAGGTATAACCAAAATAAACAGGATCAGTCTTTGAAATGAAAGGAGAACTGTTTTAAAGTAACTTTTATGTCTTGTTTTCATTATCTAGAGAAAAAAAACCCATATGCATATGAAAAAATGTTAGACCATTATGGTAATCTTCTTCACTTCAACTTTAATCCATTGGAAATGACTGAGACTATTTATTGTCAGTAACAATTACCAAATTGATCAAATATATCATGTACACTTCTGTCGGTGGTCATAATGTGATTTATTTTTGCTCAATTGATCACTGCTAGTCATGTATGATCTTGACGCCAAGTATATGTCAATACTGTTGAGAAAGAAGAAAGTAACTTATAACATGTTGTTTACTTACTTAGAGAAACTATTGTTCATACTAATTTGATGGTTTTATAGGACATTTGCACCTTTTTGGACTGTGTTGAAAAGTTTAACAGAGAAGTTAGCTAGCCTGCATATGCAGTTAGTTCTCACATGGAACGACCTGATTAAGGATGTAGCTAGATACAATGATGAACAACATAAACGTCACAAAGCAGTAAGTATAATGACAGAATCATTTCATGATTGAAGTCAATTAATTAACACTGTTGGGAGATGATTTAAAAAGTGAAGTAGAGTATAGCGAGATTTTTAAAATCTAAAATTTAATGACTTAATATGTGTATTTGCATAAATTGCTCACAGTAATCTCTGTTTTGTATTTGCACTATAGATATGATAGACTTGACTTATTTCATCTCTGTTTTGTATTTGCACTATAGACATGATAGACTTGACTGATTTCATCTCTGTTTTGTATTTGCACTATAGACATGATAGACTTGACTGATTTCATCTCTGTTTTGTATTTGCACTATAGACATGATAGACTTGACTGATTTCATCTCTGTTTTGTATTTGCACTATAGACATGATAGACTTGACTGATTTCATCTCTGTTTTGTATTTGCACTATAGACATGATAGACTTGACTGATTTCCCTTAGTGTGCATAGATAAATTAAAGTGTGTTTGGTTGAAGAAAGAGTTTTTTTTGTTTTGTTCTGAAAAGCTTATACAGTGTAGAAAAAACTTCAACTTCATTGATTAATATAAAAATCATGAAAAAAGAATTTTAAAGGGAAACTTCGCAAAAAAATCAAAAATTGATATTATGTCCATTCTATATAGAAATGCTCAAATTTATAGATATTAAAGTTTTATTCCGCTAGATAAGAGATTACCATCGATTTTAAATTTAGAGTATCAATTCTCTGCGTTCCGCCATTTTGTCGTCTTCCCCGATTAAAAATCCCCATATGTCTATAAACCACAAAGGACCAAAACTACAGTAACCGATGTAGTCGTAATTGCGTGTCGATATCTTGTCAATCGTACAGTTGTTTTATCTGACAAACTAACTTGATACGGAAAATGTTCTTATTTTTTTTAAATAACCATAGTCTGTTATTTTTAAACTGTTAATATTGGAATTACCGTTAAAATCGTTAAATAAGCCGCAGGTTTTTTTCTCTGTCCTTGTCCCTGCGTGTTATACTCAGGTGCGCTTTATGTATGTATTTTTTTCTGTTTTCAGGACGAGCGTGAAAAAAAAATATTTTGATTTTTTCTTCTGGAGACAGTCAGATTGTCAAGTGCTTGCAGTGACTTGATAAATTGTTAATGTGGCATATTTTGTTATGAATAAATATATTTACTCTAACGTTTGTTCTTTATTTCATTCAATCATTGTTGGTTTAGGAAGTTGATAACCATGTGTTCGTGTTCATTTTATAAACAAAGAGAGATAACTGTGTTTTGAAAGAGGTACCATACAGGATATTAATTGTGTATTTATCATAAATATGTAGTTGTTTGTTGATTTAATGTGTTTTAAATTTTCTTATGGAATAATTAAGAATGTGATTGTGTGTCTGACCAATAGTCCAAGTTTCTTTTAATAACGATGGTGATGCATATGCTTAAATAGACACTTTAACGTGTTTCATAAACAAAGAAAGATAAGCTTGTTTGAAAAGAGGTATCATACAGGATATACTATTGAGGAGTAACTGTTTGTCGTTTTATTGTGTTTCAAAATGAAATATCTTTACGAAATATTGTAGCCACATTTTTAGATTTAAAAAAAAGGATATTTATTTTTATAATTTAATCTGCTAAGACATTTACTTATGGCCGTCTTATTTGAACTCCCCTTTCCGTGGCCCATATCACTTTCATTTAAAAATAGACAATGACTTGCAGAAACTGAATGGTTTTGTTTGTGGTATTCATCCAAATTAAAATTGAAAAATGTTTGTTACTTTTAAAACTTCAACTTTTATTTTATAAACAACAATAAAATTCATAAGATTGATTTAATTAATTTTCTTTCTGACTTATGGGTGAACAGTTTTCACACCTGGGTACAGGTAAGTAGGTCACAATCAAGGTAAACAATGGCAGTTTTATGGCTTGGGTGACCTTTAATGAATACATTTTCAAGATTAATTAAAATCCTTAATTCCAATTCAAACAATAAACAAGCAATCAGCGCCATACTAATTTTAATCAAAACAACAAGGTTCAATGGACACCCAAGCTGTCAACACATGGCCATTGTTGACAAAAAACAACAACAAACAAAACTGGCATAATTAAAACAATGAGAAAACAATAATTATTTTATTAAGATTTTTTATTTTAATATGACACAAATAAATATATACAAATATACTCTCAACTTTCTCACCAATCTGAAAATAGAAATGAAACATATAACGATGTGAGTTACAAAAGAAGAGAACATTCATAACACTAAGGTCAGTAGAATAAATGTACGTTTCCTTCAAGGTGCGCTTTATATTCAGGTGCGTTTTATGTAAGGACAAAAACAATCCTCCCCCCAAAAAATGGCCGTGCGGCTTATTTAGGGGTGCGTTTTTTAGTCCGCCAGATACGGTAGTTAAAAAGTCAAAGTTTAAATCATAAATAAGTGTTTTGTGAAAACTGTTTTCGTAAATCTAATTCGTTTATAATTCTTTAAAGTAATAAATTGTATTCAAATAAATTCGGATCTTCCCTCATCTGATCACCAGCATGACTGAAGGTATTACTCCCAAAGGTATTGTGAGGGGTGTGAGGTGACACGTCCAGGTATTCAAGCGATTTCCTGTCGGGCTTGCAAGTTCATTCATCGTTTCACTTCTGTAGGTATTGATCAGTGTACACGGCCGATAACTTATAACTCTCCATTTTGAACTATCAGGTGTATAATATACATCTCTGTCTTGCACGTCCGAAAGTGATATAATATACTAGTCATTACTAAACTCATACGCTTGTTTATAAATAACATTACTGGTGTAAAGAATATTATTTATAAAAATATAAATAATACCAACAAAAAAAAAAATTGATAAAAAACAAAATACATTGAACATAAGAAAGAAACATACATTTTGTGTAAATTGGGGTAACTGTTTTGTAAATAGACTAGTCACCGTATGCCAACAGTATGTACTCATCGAATTCGATAGACTATTGTATACCAAAAGAAGAAGAAGAGGACCAATTTGATTTAAATACAGGTCGATATAATAACTTGCTTCGGTTCATCGAAGTTATGAACATAGTAAAATCACAAATTTAAATATCAATTAGATCGTTCTCCAATAAAGGAAGAAATTCGACATCATCACAATTGTTCCGACATTCATGTAAAACATATGCAACTGGACGTACACTAATAAACCCCAAGGGATGTGAATATTTTCTAGGAAAACTTTTGAGTATTAAAGTTTCAAATTGATTTCGGGATTTATTTTCTTTCTTGATATTTAATGACAGCAATTTAAAGAATAAACTGCTTGTCCGCTTTAGGGGTATTCTTGCCAGTTGAACAGACTTATAATTACATTCAAAAATAGGGAAATTAAGATGACATTAAATTTGTTGTCTTTTTTTTTTTAAACATCGTTGGTCAAATAGTTAAAGTAATATTCGTTGTGAGAAGAAGACTATTTTAATATAAGGACGCTCCCGATTATGAATAAATTTGGTTGACGTTTTTCACACTTGAAAAGAATTTCTATTCGTAATTTTTCGATTCCATTCCAAGAGAATCCTTAAATTTCCTGTCAATTTTTTAAAACATCTTTTTTTTCAAATAGCTGAAGTATTCATGTATGGGTTGTGAGATTTAAAATATTTTGATGAGAACATTAATTCCTAAATAGGTAAATAAAGATCGCTTTGGATGGACTAAATTATATAATTGCAATCTGTTTGAAATATTAAAGGTTGGCGATTTTAATTAAAAAAAATATATAATTTTTAGTTTATAACTCGTGTTTAGAAGGCTATTTTTATTTATATATTTATTCAATTAAAATAATTCAGTATTTTATCGTTACAAAACTAATCAGAAGTCATAATTCATTTAAAAGTGAGCTTATGCAAAATATATAAAAATATACAACAGCTATCCAGTTATTGTGCGACCTTACTTTTCCCGTAAATTCATTTTAATTCTTTTTCTTACATTTTGTGTCTATAACTATAACTGACTCCCGTCTATCAATTTCATACGAAATGTTGTTCACACTTGAAATGCTGAACCGTGACGCCTAGGTGTCACTGAATGAAGATCAAAAGATTAGAATTACATAATGCTAATCTTTTAATTACCTTGAGTTTAACTACGCATTCAACATTCACTAAGTGTCGCAATACACATTTAATTTCCACAGTACAAGCAAGTGAAAATGTTTTCTGGAACGAAGCAAAAAGTTCAGAATACAAACATGTATTTTTTAATACACTATCGATCGTGTCAGTTTCATATGTTTGTTTAAAGTATTTGAAGAAAAAAAATCATAAAAATGTTCTATTGTATTATTTACTTTAATTACTAGAATTCGTATAAAAAATCCACACATGAATCCTACAATCTAAATTAAAAAGTTGCATGGCTATCACTTACTTTTCGTTGGTTAATAGCTACACCAAAAGTCGCCGATGCGCTTTAAATAGCGTTATTAGATGGTTAACGAACAAGACTTAAATGAGATTAATTGCACTCCCGGCATGCTGAAAGACTTAAACTACGTCACATAAGTCAGGAAGTTTGATAAAATGAAATTAATAATTCCCAATTTTCTCCTTTATTACTTTTCATATCGAAATAAAACTTGGTGAATATGTTTTTTATGGTATTATGAACATAATAAGATGAAAAGTGAAAAATCGCGAATTATCCCTTTAAAGAAAGATAACTTATAATTGCTGCCTATATACATATGATAATCAATATATTTCAGATAAAAGATGGTGAATCCAGTACACTGGAACAGGTTACAGCTATACAGAACAACACAACAGCTCTTCACAAGGTAAAAGAAAATAAAGATACCCATGTGTAGTTAATTGGAGAAAAGATTCTCTGTCATACATTCATAAAAATGTTTTAAGGATACCTTATTAATTGATTTATAATTGGTTAATGTTACAATAATTGTTGGTTGTTTTTTGTTCTGATTTTATGTAAATTGCTCATTATTTGTGGTCAAATCCCTTATGACAAGCATTATTGGATGTTAAGCAAGCTACAAGCAATCTTGTGGCATGTTACTTTAAAACATCATAACTTTTTTATTGACCAATACAAAGTTATAAAGTTATAATTTTCTCTGCTTCGTTTGTACTTTAGTATATGTGTGATAATCTATAGATATAAAAATATTGAAAATGGTATAATAATTTGTTTTTATTTTCTTCAAGGCAAAAGAGTTGTATCATGCCAGATGTTTAGAGCTGGAGAGACTAAAAAGAGATAATGCTCCTCAAAAAGATGTAGAAAAGGTAAATTCATTTGTCTTTGAATTGGAACAATGATATTGTTATATAACATTATTTATATGTCAATATAGCCATATAGCCTGATAATAAGGCTATTCCATTAAAATGTATGTGGGAGTGTAGGAAGGGAAGTTTAATTATTAAATGTGGGTCACAGGTCTTTTTTCAGTATGCTTCTATTATTTTAACAGTCAAATATTGTAATATCCTTTATTCATTGAGCCTGTTCATTTTGTTGATATTAAGCCAATCAATTGATTTGTAGGAAAATACCTGAATCGTGGCTATCATCATAGGTCTTACTTTATTTTAAACAATTTCTGCCATTTTTATTTCAGTCTGAAGTAAAGTACAAGAAAGCAAGTAAGTCATTCAAACTTTTTAAAGATGGGTTTTGCTCATTGTTTATGTCAGTATGGTGATATCTTCTATATCATTTGGTCTGGAGGTAAAAATGTCTCATTTGCAATTAAATATTTTCTTTTTTTTTAAAACATAGATATTTTCAGTGGCTGTCATTGTCATGATTTAAAGAAAATTGTTTTATACATATTCCATTTCTAATCAAATTCTCTGTCAGATGTGTAAAAATAAAACAGTTTTGCATGTAGTGCTCTGACAAGCATGTGGTAAACGAAAATGACCACTGTTGTATTCTTTACCATATTAGAAAGAAAATAAAATAGTTTTAACAAATATAACTGTTACTGTAAATTCAAAAATTATTGCATGCATTTATTATTGTGATTTTAATTGTTGCAATATAAAGAACAATCCTGTTTAATTAAAATTCGAAAAACTCAAAATGCGATTATAACCCTGACACATTTTTTGCAATAATAAAAACTTCAATAATTTCTGCATTTACAGTAATTGTATACTGTGTTTTGTGAATAGACCAATAATAGTACATTTGCTGCATTTATTTTAGGTGATGATTACAAGTCTCTCCTGGAAAAATATGAAACTATTAGAAATAATTTTGAAAATAAGATGATGGACTCATGTAAAGTAAGTTCTTACCAATATGTTTTAAAGAAGTTTACAAAGAAGTAAAAGGGCGTAATAAATTATGTTGAATACATTGATTCTACATATCAAGATAGACATCTGGACACAATAAAACAAAGCAGAGATAATTCATTCTACAGAACTGTATGTCTTACAGAAATGGTGACAATATTTGAGGGAAGAATAGAAAATATATGACCGATTTATACTGTATAAAATTTATAAGCATTTAATCATATGAAAGATTTACAAAGGACTATTGTACATTGATGATGAGGTTCATTTCTTTGACTTCTTTTTGAAATTCATTTGCCAGGAATAATTTTATCAAATTTGTTGTATTTTAGCATTTCCAAGAGGTAGAAGAGGAACATATATGTCAAATGAAAGACTTTATTGATACCTATGCAAAAGCTTGGGAGAATGAACATGCATTGAGAGGACAGGTAATCACATATAAATATATGAAGAACATTAAGTGTTAGATACCATATTCATTGAAGTCTGTAAAGAATAATCACAAAATAATAAAGTATGATTTAATTGACTGTTACAGAATATCTGTGTCAGGGATGTCCAGGGATATGTTTTTAAATGTCTGCCATAATCTTGTCCTTTTTTTTCTCAATTATGAGATCTGATTGAGACTATTTACAAATATGTTCATGCCATGAACATCACAACTGGTACCATATGTGGAGAAACGATTGACAAACACTTGAATTATTACAGTGAATGAACTATCTTTATATGTTTCTCTAGCATGTCCAGTACTACTGATCAGAAATAACCATATATGAACTGCATTTGACAGGAAAAATGTAATGTGATAGCGCTTTTGGAATCAAGATGAATACTTCCCTTTTCTAATACTTTGAATTACATTGAGGGTAGGCTTAGCACAACAACTTGTGTAACTTTCTTTTCATCATAGAGATGAAGTTCTTACTTACTTAATATTCTTATTGTCGCTGTGGAGGGGGCATTAAGTTTTATCCTTGTTATGTAAAGTTTTTGTAAATTTTTGTGCTAATTGAATCACTATAATTATTCTGTTTATTTTTAGGTGCACAATGAATTTAAAACAACATGTGATGAATTGACTGTACAGAAATTATTAGATTCTTTTATAACATCAAAACAAACAGGAAAAATTAAACCAGGTACACAATTAATTGAGCTTCAAAAGTCAGAAATGTGTATTTAAAACAGGAATTACCTTGCATTTTATTTCATTTTTAAAACAATTTTTACGTTTACAAAGACACACTGGTATAAGTTCTCAATCTTCAGCCAGCCTTCAATGTAATAAATTCTGAGTGCAAAAGGCATCATTTGATTTTTCAACTAGAAAACAAATAAACAAGAAAGTATGAGTAATATAGACGGTGAAAAATTCATTATAACAAAAAATAAGCTGAGACTTGTTAATAAATCATGTCAAATGTATTGAATAATGTACATATGTTAAATTATACAACACAATGTTTTAACATTTAATGTTAAATTATACAACACAATGTTTAAACATTTAATTACAACGACATGTTATTATTTTGCTCAGCTATACAAAGCTGGGAATATACAGGTACTAATTTTATATTCATGCTTGCAATTGTTTTATTAATGTTATGAGATCCAATCAATCCTGGCAGTTTTAGTTGCAGCACATTATTTAAACCATTCATTTTATTTCAAGGGAAGGGATTGTTATCAATATTTTTTTTATTTTTTTTATAGTATGATTGCATGATTGTCAGGTCCATTGGAAGTGGATGACAAATTCTTCTGTTTAATGTCCTGATTTAGTTGGGTTTTTTTCCACGTTGAAAAGAATATAGCAATTGACCCCCTTACTGATTATATTCCGCATATTTACTTTTTTATTACAATATATATGTGGTCAGATTTCTTTGACATATTCCCAATTTTCATTCTCATTTTTTATTTTATTTTTTTGGTATTTATAAATCACTAATTATAAATGATAAGTGTTATGCTGAATGATGCACTTGTTCATGTTGTAGCTGCATGGAGCATCCTAGAATAGTTTAATTAGCCTAAGATTTCTATTTCTAATTATGAATCAGTTTAATTGGCTACTGAACATTGAATTGTGAAGGATAAAGATATGTAGAAACATCAAAAAAATATAAATTCTTTGAATTGATATGTATAAGGATATTCTTAAATCTGTCCTAATTTTTAAAAGTTAGATACATTGTTTGAATTCTTAAAAAATCTTAAAGCTGAATGTCGCAGAGGAATCAGCAGAAATTTGTTAACATCTAACCATTAATTTTTAGCTCACCTGGCCAGAAGGGCCAAGTGAGCTTTTCTCATCACTTTGCGTCCAGCGTCCGGGGTCCGGCATTGTTGTCCATTGTCCTTAACTTTTACAAAAATCTTCTCCTCTGAAACTACTGGGCCAAATTAAACCAAACTTGGCCATAATCATCATTAGGGTATCTAGTTTAAAAATGTGTCAGGTGATCCGGCCAACCAACCAAGATTGCTGCCATGGCTAAAAATAGAACAGAGGGGTAAACTGCAGTTTTTGGCTTATATCTTAAAATTCAAAGCATTTAGAGCAATTCTGACAAGGGTAAAGTTGTTTATCAGGTCAATTTCTATCTGCCCTGAAATCTACAGATGAATGGGACAATTCGTTTTTCGTTGCTGCCCCTGAATTGGTAATTTTATGGAAATTTTGCAGTTTTTGGTTATTATCTTGAATATTATTATAGATAGAGATAAACTGTAAACAGCAATAATGTACAGCAAAGTAAGACCTAAAGATAAGCCAACATGACCAAATTGGTCAATTGACCCCCTAAGGAGTTATTTCTCTTTATAGTCAATTTTTACTAACATTTTCAGCTGTAACTACTTGGCCAAGTTCATTATAGATAGAGATAATTGTAAGCAGCAAGAATGTTCAGTAATGTAAGATCTACAAACACATCACCATCACCAAAACACAATCTTGTCATGAATCCATCTGTGTCCTTTGTTTATTAGTGACATAGACCAAGGTGGGCGGCTCTTTAGAGCCTCTAGTTGATAGAATGTTTTTTAGAGCTCAATAAAAGTAATCACCAGAGTTTTGGAAATCATTTTAAACGATATTGTTTAAAAGGATATATATTTTTTTTAATAATATGGTAAGAAACTTAATAGGGTAGCATGCATTTATTACATGATTTAGGAAAAGCTCAATTAAAATGATAAGAAGGGCAGATAAAAGTGTTTACATTTTCAATCATAGAAGAATACTTTTAGCCTACAGTAGATTTTAAAACGGACTTGCATTAGATGGGTTATATGATTGGCTCTTTAGGAATGATCGTTACATAGTAGCTAAGATTTTTTTATGATCCTGTTTTGTTTAGTTTAAATGGGGTCTAAATATATTTTTAGGTCCATTGGAGTTTATGGAACCTGACTTGTCCAGTTTACCAGCACCAAGGCCCATGTCACCAGAACCGACTGAGGCTAAGCGAGAAAGTTTAACAGAAAAGACCAGACCAGGTGAGGGAGAGAGTACACTTCAAGACTGAAATAATTTGCTACACTGACAAAAATATAATGCAAAGTGCAAATTCAAAATTTTACTTAAATATTTAAAATCAACAATTTCTGTTTTCTGCAAAAGACATGCCTAATTTTAATGCATAAGCTTTTGGAAAAATGTACAGATTATTTCAAATTAAAATATACCAGAAATATTAAATGCTTTCAGACTGCTGTGTCTACTAACATGATGTTTAATTGGCTTTGGGTTATTACTGACATTTCATGTATACAATGTTTTTTGGGGTTAATTGTGACGGTTCTTTTATATAGGATTAGGTACATATATAGTTTCTTCTAGTTTATTCTTTACATTTATGTTTTGGAAAAGTCGGTAACTATTATTCTTTCAATTAGGTAATACAAATTTTGTAGTTCATTTAAATTCTCAATTTTTAATTGATTTGAAACTAGTTTTCAATATTATGATGCTCAAATACCTGTAGCATTAGAGCATAATTAAACTATATACAGAAATGACACAAAATTGAATTGAAAGTTATTCTTAACAATGGATATTTTTTTCTGAAACTTTTTTAAGATAATTTCCATTCTTTTTCAGATATGATATTAAACCTGGGTGTGTATTTTTTGTTTGCTTTACCTCCCCTTTCCCTCCTAACATGAAATGTCAGCTAAATGTTCTCAGTTTGATCTACATGATTATATGCTGTTGTTCATGTTTGAGAATTTGATGCATTAAATCAAAGTTGATTGTGTGTCCATTACTTTGTGATGATCTGTCCTCAATTAACAGTCCATTGGAACGGTGTGATTTCATTTGTCAAATGTTGTCAAGTAATAACTGAAAATTTGAGTTCCCATTGTCTTTTATTTCAATGTTCAATTTTGCCCCACGAAATAGCCCAAAAGATGTGCTTAAATGCTTTGTTTAACAAAATTTAAATATATATATTAAATTAAAAACTTATAATAAAAGTTAATTTTTTTCCTATACAGGGATGATTTTCATTAAATTATTTCAACTGGGAATTATTTGTTTTTGTGATCATTTTATTTTCAAGTCATTTTAAACTTGTTTTCTATAATTGAAAAAAAAAAAGTTCAGACTTACAGTACTTAAATCTGCAAAGATGATCAAAAGACTTTTATTGCTAAGGTATTTTGAAAGTAAAATGAATTTACACCCAATCTGGATAATAATGAAGTAGCACATTTTCTTAATTTTATAAGTCTGTTCTACAACAAAAATATATTCTGGTTGATATACATTAACAACAATAATATATTACATGTGATATAGTGGAAGTTGTATTAAAGTTACCTGTAAGACTAATTGAAGACAGAATCTCATATAAATTAATCCTGAAAAGATGATATCAATTAAAAAAATCTTTTTGATGCACTATTAATATGACTTTGAAAGATGAATATTCAGATCAGTGATTAATACTTAACCATTGAGACAATATATCTAGTTAATAATAAAGATGACCACCTTACTTTACAGACTCGACAGGGAGTCCTGTTCCAACTGACCAGCCCGGTCCTCTAAGTAGAAGTGTAAAGTTACGAGTTTCCAAAACATGTAATTAGTCTATCACTCTTTGCTGTCAGTGAGCATATGGTTGATCGGTTTTTGTGTTAATTTTAGTTGGTGTGTCAGTGTGTGCATGCTCTAACTTTTGATTAATATATGCGTTGTAGAAATTGTACGTTTTGCTATTGGCAGCTACTTTTATGTTTATTTCTTTTGTAGCTAGTTGCTCTATACAGCTTTATTTTATTTGTGCTTATATTACTATTGAGTTTTTTCATGGAGTAAGGCCTTAAAACGTTTTTAGCCTCATTGAGAAAAAAAATATCCTGTAATTTTTTAATGAAGTTGAACGTAAAATAATTACATTATTTACAGTTAACACTAAACTTGTGAGGTTACCTTGTCAAACAAAAATGTCAGCTTTAACTATTTTCCTGTCTCCTTGTGCAATACCTATCATTAATATTTAAATCAATCACCTTGTATCAAAAGTATTGAATTTTCAAGAAAACACATCTTCCACAAATGCCGATGTGTCATCATAGAGGGAAGATAAAAGGAAGCTTTCTCATTTGGTCCAACCAAACATGAATTATTGAACAATCACAGTTGTTTCTATAACACACAAATTATTTTTGTTCAAAGGGTTTGAGGATATCAAATGTTAGTATGGAATTTTAAATTTGCTTACACTTTAACAGTTCTTTTCTGAAAATATGCAACAATTTAATTTTTGGCACAAATAATTACATGCAAAGTTAATACTATCAATTGTCAATCCTTTACATGTAGCCCAGATTAATAATGTAAAATGCCCAGCCAGATTTAAAATGTATAAGGGATGCAGTTTCTGTAAAATCACTTTTAACAGTATTTCACTCCTTCAGTATACTGTTACAACTGCATTGGCTTGAGTGCTTAGATTTAACATGCCCTGACTTAACAATGCTTTAAGGCTAAACTCTGTTAATTCTTACTGCAGTTAACTTCATTGTGACTGTATACATGAAAATATCAAAATATTTTTTCTTTATTATTTTATTGTATTGTATGTATTGGTTATTTAATATATTTAGAATGTTATCTTGTTCAAATAATCATGTAGAATTTTTTTTAGATAATGTAGTTAAGTTTGTTTACACAAATCTCTGTAAAAGACATATTTTTATTAGCTCATTTTTTTCAAATTTTCTCCTTTAAAAACTTCATAAGCATAAGTTTTGAAATTTAAGGGAATTAATTATTGAAACGATTTTCAAATTATCCTACTTTTGTTGTTGATTTAATAGCAAACATGGATTTGTGGTACATTATTCATATAAAAATCCTATGGAAACACTCTTTTTCTCTGCAAGTATTTGTCGAAGTAAAACTTATTTTGACAGAAATAATCTATGGAAAGCCTCTATTAATGAATCTCATTGGTTCAGATCAGAGGAAGAACATGGCCATTTTATTAAATCTTATCCTGAAACTTAAATGTAAAATGTTTCTGAGCTATAAGGTATTGCTAAAGCCATATGAAGCGAAATTTGTCAAAATTATAATGCATTATGCCGTTAAGAGGTTAATTTGCCTGGTGAGCCATAATTGAAATTCTAATTACACATGTATGCTATGTATTGCATCTCCAGCTTTTAGCAAAAACTAAAGGTGATATATTACAAATACATATTTTGATATTTCGACAAGACATGTTATTTTAATTTTAGTTGCTCTGATCATCTCAGTCAAATGGCCTTGCATATCCACATAGTTTAGATTGGAAAAACCATAAAATAATGTTTTTCAAGTTCTAAAACAAATATTGACAAGGAAGGTTAATACATGTTATATAGATAGTTTGAAGAATTATTGAGTTTTGAACAAACATCATAAATTTACAACAGTCAGTTGTGACACTAAATAAATTTCCTATTTATAAAACTCATAGTACATTTGTTATCTCAGAATAATAACCAAATCTATACTTAGGTTTGTAGTAATATGACGTCTGTGTTTCATCTTACATTTTTACAAAGTTAAGTACTTAACTGTCTTATAGATATTTATTTTATTTTTTTATTTGACATTTTATGCACCTATGTTATGTTTACCAAACTTTCGCTTTTTTCAGTTACATTTATAAAGATTGCTTTTGGATATTAAGAAATTTAGTAATATTACTTCCTGTTTGTAAATGCTTGCTTATTTATAGCATGATTCTATAGAAATCTGCAATGTTCGAAGCTGACTCTATTTATCACTATTTAATGCATATAGTTCAAATATATAATTAGTGTAGTAATTTTATAAGACTTTAGATTTCCTATCAAATATTTATTAAAAAAGAATCATGATAAATGTGTGTTTAACATTGTTGCATGTTTAGTCCTAGTAATGGTACGGTTGCACCTAACCTTTTAATTGAAAAGTCACAAAGTTTTTAATGTAAAAATGAAGTTATACTCAGTATTTATGATCACGACATTGCTGAAAAAGATATAGCACAGTATGCCTTTAAATGTGACATGTTTATTTTGGGTTGCATGCAGATTCCCAGATGATATCCCATTCCTCATAAATGCTTGTGTTATAATGTCTTATAAATATTAGAAAAAGATTAAATTTTTAAGAATGCAATTTCCCATGTATAAGTTACTTAAGTAAACATGAAATCCAGAGCATGAACCAACATACAGTTATTCTGATTTGTTTAAAGGGTTCCTAAAGAAGAATAGAAAGAAAGAAAAGAAGAAGAAAAAGAAGGAGAAAGATGACAAAGGCAACGATGATAAGGCAGACACAGAATCAGTGTAAGTATTTTACCGACCTTTCAAGGGCTGTATAGCTAGTCAAGGTCGTTAAAAACTTCCATTTGTTGTAAGTATCCTATATATATAGCTAACATGCTCTAGGGTACTTCTGGATTGTAATGGATTCATGACATATTTGTCACTGTAGCTAATTATACCCCCGCTTTAAAAAAGTACCCCCGCTTTAAAAAAGGGGGGGGGGGGTATACTGTTTTACCTCTGTCTGTCAGTCCGTCCGTCAGTCCGTCCATCAGTCCGTCCGTCAGTCAGTCCGTCCCATGAAACTTTCGTCACATTTTTCTCAGGAACTACACATCCACCCTTTCTGTAATTTGGTATCAACATTTATATATGTCAGCCATACCGTGTGATGCGTTTTCAGATTCATCACTTGACAACTTCCTGTTTACCGAACACTTGTCTGATTTTACACATGATAGCCAAGTTGAAAATTTTCGTCACATTTTTCTCAGGAACTACAATACAAAGATTTCTGAAATTTGGTTTCAGGATTTATATAAGTCAGCTATACTGTGTAATGCGTTTTCAGATTCATCACTCGACAACTTCCTGTTTACCGAACACTTGTATGATTTTACACATGATAGCCAAGTTGAAAATTTTTGTCACATTTTTCTCAGGAACTACAATACAAGGATTTCTGAAATTTGGTTTCAGGATTTATATAAGTCAGGTATACTGTGTGATGCGTTTTCAGATTTATCACTCGACAAATTCCTGTTTACCGAACACTTGTATGATTTTACACATGATAACCAAGTAAAAATTTTCGTCACATTTTTCTCAGGAACTACAATACAAGGATTTCTGAAATTTGGTTTCAGGATTTTTATAAGTCAGCTTTACCGTGTGATGTGTTTTCAGATTCATCACTCGACAACTTCCTGTTTACCGAACACTTCCATATTTTTACACTATTAATATTATCCACTTGCGGCATATTTTTACACTATTAATATTATCCACTTGCGGCGGGGGTATCATCAGTGAGCAGTAGCTCGCAGTTTCACTTGTTTTTATTATTTTTGCCTAGTAGGGATCGAGTTGGAAAAAAAGGTTGCTGTTACGACAGCAGTGGCTGCCGTGGTATCATGGCGGCATCATCAATTTGTTAAATTTTGTGATAAGACCATTTGAGTTTAAGGAAAGCCACTATTAGTAAAATAATGATATTTGGTAGACAGTTGTATAACCATTGGCACATCTAAAATTTGGTACAGGCGAGATATGTTTCTGTGTCAACAACTTATGGTTATTGATTGAGGAAGAGGGATATGCATGTAGCATATTTGTACTTTTGAGCTCAATTTCTCCAATTGCATTATCAAGTATAGTTATTATCTGTAGCTTCCTGTTTGTTTATTCATACTGTTATTTACAAATACTTAAGCTATAAAGGTAGAACACATCTAGAGAGATATGATCCATTGTCTTCCTGTTTATTTATCATTATGTTGTTATGTTTCACAATATGTATTGATTTAAAATTTTAAGAGTAAATATAAGATTACATTGTCTATTTAAAGACAAGTTATGCACTGTCTATACGAATCATTTAGTTTTTCAGTATATGTAAATCTTTTGTAATAGTTAAAATAGCAGACCGAAATATGATTAGGTGAAAGTAACCATGTACATTATAATTTATGGATACTAATTTTCGTTAATTCTATTGGACAAATGTTTGAATAGGTGAACCAAGAGTTAAATTGTTCAACAAAATACAAACTAATCATAGGATTGTCAGACTTGTCAGATGTGCAGATAGACAAATTAATGCATATGAATTGGTTTTTACAAAACATAAATGATTCTATACTATTACAAAACTGATATATACCAGCATGGAAGAGGAAACTGGCATACACACATGTAGGTCTTGTAATGTTGTATCAAGAAGAAAGTCTTTTAATTATACAAATAAATGTTAATTATTTTATGTGGCAATGTTTCAGACCAGGTGGCAGGTAGGAGAGAGCATGTTGCTTGTCAAAACCTCACATAATGAATGACCAGAGCAGCACTTGTCCTCAAATTCATTTAAATTTAAATTTTGTAAAGATAAAGAATTGTCTTTATTTCTTATATCATTCTAGTAGGTCAAATGAATGTGATAACAACTCAAATTTTCAATTTATTAAAATCTGCTTTCATCTCCTATAACACATGACAACATTCTTAAACGTTGTTACCATGTGGACTCTTCACCTTGACCTTCAATCTGAATGAAAAACAAATCATGTGTCTACACAAACAAGGATCTCACAGCACTCTGTTCTACTTTTTGCACTGTCGACCTGGGATCATCAAATTTTGTTTTAATGATACACTTCACACCTTCAAAATTTTGGGAGACAAACTTTTATTGGTCGTTGTAAGAAGTTTTAGAACATAAATTAGATCCTTGAAAGTGAAGATCCAACAAATGATCTGTATTTCAATTAAATTGCTTGACCAAAAATTATATTCTACCAATTCTTCAAGCTGTTTTAATCAGCATTTTAATATCTGCAATTAAATGAATGTCATATTGTTATGTTATCTTTATTGTGTATGTTACTAAATTGTAATTGTTTTCCAGGTAATGCTTTGTTTTCATTGATTGCTCTATAGAAAACAATTTTTAAAGTATATTTGAACAGTAAGAAACAGCTCTCAGTCAAAGTTCAAAGATATTTTCTGCCAGCACTTCACAGCATGAATAATTGACTGAGAAATCATTCCTCAGTTAATACTGTTTTAATTTCATTTGATACTAAGGAAATACTGATAGCTCATTTTGACGGTTATATTGTCATGTTAATAGGGCATGAACCCACACAAATTATACCTACTTATATGCTGTTACTCTAGAATGGAATAATTATAATGCTTTTAAATCCATAATTATAATTTTTTTAATTTGATGATAGTAAAAATTTAAGATATAACACAGTAGCTGTGGATTCCATCATTTTCATGGGTATCAATTTTCTTGGATTGAAGAAAATCAGTCAATTTAGTAGAAACTTGATTTCAATGTTTTGCCAAAGTCTACATACAAGTCAAAGGGAAATTTGTATTTCCATTTAACATTTAAACTTGTGTGTCATTTTTACCCACAAAATCCACCATAATAGGTACCTATGAATAATATTAGTTACATAGTGTGCTAATGACCTAATACGGTATATATGGGGTCAGTAAATTCCATATATGGTGAGAGCGAAGCTCGAATCCCCATATGGAATTTACTGACCCCATATATACCGTATTACGTCACTAGCACACTATGTAACGAATTTATCTTACCGACTATCTTAACGTGTGAAATTAAGACTAGTGATTCTCAAAATGAGCAAGTCTTCAATACTGTTAGCATTAAGAAAATACTTCCATTGATCCTACAAAAACAGATGCCAACAATAACGACTTGTAAGGTTTAAATGTGTTTTATGAATTTATTTCAATCTTAATCATCAATTTCTTCGTCTGTTGTAACTTTTAAGTTTTTTTCTCAGTACCGTTTTGTTTTTTTAAAGGGACATAACACCATTACTAACCGTGTATGAAATAAGCCCAGCCCCCTTCTTACCTAATGTGGAATATAAAGGGACGTAACTCCACTACTAACCGTGTATGAGATAAGCCCCGCCTCCCTACTAACCTAATATCAAATATACACGGTTTGCACGCGGACGCTTTTAATCAATCATATTCCTGGAAATGTATAGGAGGTAAGATAATAATAGATCCACAGTATCTCTATATACTTTGATGTCGGAAATTTTATTTTTAGTTTTGCAAACAAAAATTTTATATTTTTAAAAGTCATCTATAAATAAATGAAATATCTAATTTTCTAATTTCTCTTTTATGTCTTTTGCAGAGATACTCTTGAAGGGGTAAGTTTATATTTTATTTATTTGTGTGATAGTTAAACAATTTATGGAACATCAATGGTGTTAAACCAGATGTAATATGGAAATACAAAATGATCACTATATTGCAAAATAAAAGACAGTAAAATCTCTCTTAGAAAATAGCCTAAATCTTGAATAACTTAGAGAAACAAATTTAGCTTCATAGTTTTGGTGGGTGCTATGCTTAATGATTAAAAATAAGAAATAATTTTTTACAGGATGATAGTAAATTGAACTTATAGTGAAGAGTATAATTCCCATTTATTTTGCTATTCCATGGTTAATAAGTCGAGATGGGATTAAAGTACAAATAAGTTTTTAACTGGTAAAACAGTCCTATATTATAATTCACATATCATCCGTTTCCAATAAATTCTTATTAATTTATTTTTATATTTCATTAGGATGATGGTTTGGTTGATGAAGAGGGTTTCAGAATCAGGCCAGATAATCCATTAGAAAATAATGGAGATAAAAATAGCTGGAATTCTAGTGATTCTGATTCTGATTCAGGTATGATTAACTTCTGAATTGGGTATGATTACTGCTTGATACAAGTAGGATAAACCCAGATATATGATATTCACTGAGGGTGAATATCATATATCTGGCATTGATAAATCATTGTATCAAATATTAATGAAATCAAAAGTCAACACTTGTTTTATTATATGACATTTTATCCTCATTCCATTTTCCAAGATGATTTTAAAACTGCTCTCTGTGTTTATACCAAATATATCATGTGCGTATCACTATGCTGTTGCTTATTTCATAAGTTAAAATATTTAGATATAATAAAGTTCACTAAAAACAAATACACCAAAAAAACAGGCAGAGGAAAGAGGAAAAAAATACACAGAAAAAAAGAGAAAATATCAGGAATTTACTTAACGTCATAAATCTATGTCATTGATGTTGCCTTGGAATATCTATATTAAAGTACACTGACAGTGTTGGAAATCTGATATTAACCTCTCAGGATTTTTGCTGCGGTGAATATCACGTTTCATCATAGAGTATTTCCTATGCTTTTTGTCAACAAGAAAACAGAAAATTTATAGTCATATGTATAATAAATGTGAATATCGCATACATTTGTGTTTTAATGAACCTGAATAAAACATCTCTTTCTTTCAAATTGACACAAATTATTTCTTGTAGATGATGAAAGTAAACGTAAAATAAAAGTAGAAATCCGACCGTTAAGTCCTAATGGTCCACTACAGGCTGGTACTGTGGATGAGATCAAAGAGAAAATGGTTGGATTAAGGCTTTCACCCACTGCTGTGGTAAGGATTTTAGTATAAGTATTATTGTAGTTTCTCTGAAAAACTGATAAAAAAACCTGTTTATTGTTGGATACATGATCCTTTTAGTAGATGTATGCCTGTCTTTTGATAGTAGTTTGTATGCTGTAATTTTTATTTAACAATCAACAATAGAATTTAAAAACATTATGATTCATTTCATGTAAAAAAAGAAAGGTTTGTCCATTCTTCAGTAATTATATAGTTGCTCTGTTGCTTTATGTAAAATCTGAAGGATAGTTGTTCATTGGCAATCATACCTTATCTCTTGATTTTAAAGTCAACATGTATATATAGGATTTTGATTAAAATATTTGGATTGCCATGAGAACCATATTTAACACTATTTAACGAAATTTTCCTTTGATCTTACTGACTGATAATTTTCTTTCTCGGCACAGTAGAGTGTTATGAAAAATTAGCGCTAGAAATTAAGGGTGCCTTTTCGACGTACCGGCTCAAGCTAGAAAATCAATCTCATTGAGATGACTACTGATAAACTATAATTATAGGTGACTTTGTTACGATGACTTATAGTTGTTTTAAAACTTCTGTGTCATTTGGTCTCCGGTGAGAGTTATCTCATTGGCTATCATACCATTCTTTTTATGCCCCACCTAGCTTCAGGTTAAAGTTTTTGGTCGAGGTAGTTTTTGATGAAGTTGAAGTCCAATCGACTTCAAACTTGGTACACATGTTCCCTATGATATGATCTTTCTAATTTTAATGCCAAATTAGAGATTTTACCCCAATTTCACGGTCCACTGAACATAGAAAATGATAGTGCAAGTGGGGCATTCGTGTACTGAGGACACATTCTTGTTACTTTTTATACGACCGCAAAATTTGAAAAATTTTTCGTCGTATATTGCTATCACGTTGGCGTCGTTGTCGTCGTCGTCGTCGTCGTCGTCGTCGTCGTCCGAATACTTTTAGTTTTCGCACTCTAACTTTAGTAAAAGTGAATGGAAATCTATGAAATTTTAACACAAGGTTTATGACCACAAAAGGAAGGTTGGGATTGATTTTGGGAGTTTTGGTCCCAACATTTTAGGAATTAGGGGCCAAAAAGGGCCCAAATAAGCATTTTCTTCGTTTTCGCACTATAACTTTAGTTTAAGTTAATAGAAATCTATGAAATTTTGACACAAGGTTTATGACCACAAAAGAACGGTTGGGATTGATTTTGGGAGTTTTGGTTTCAACAGTTTAGGAATTAGGGGCCAAAAAAGGGCCCAAATAAGCATTATTCTTGGTTTTCGCACAATAACTTTAGTTTAAGTAAATAGAAATCAATGAAATTTAAACACAATGTTAATGACTACAAAAGGAAGGTTGGTATTGATTTTGGGAGTTTAGGTCCCAACAGTTTAGGAATTAGGGGCCAAAAAGGAACCCAAATAAGCATTTTTCTTGGTTTTCGCACCATAACTTGATATGCCGAATCTAACTGTCATGACTGTGTATGTAGATTCTTAACTTTTGGTCCCGTTTTCAAATTGGTCTACATTAAGGTCCAAAGGGTCCAAAATTAAACTTAGTTTGATTTTGACAAAAAATGAATCAGTTAGGTTCTTTGATATGCTGTCATCTAAAAATGTACTTAGATTCTTGATTATTGGCCCAGTTTTCAAGTTGGTCCAAATGGGGGTCCAATATTAAACTTTGTTTGATTTCATCAAAAATTGAATAAATGGGGTTCTTTGATATACCAAATCTAACTGTGTATGTAGATTCTTCATTTTTGGTCCTGTTTTCAAATTGGTCTACACTAAAGTCCAAAGGGTCCAAAATTAAACTTAGTCTGATTTTAACAAAAATTGAAATCTTGGGGTTCTTTGATATGCTGAATCCAAAAATGTACTTAGATTTTTTATTATGGGCCCAGTTTTCAAGTTGGTCCAAATCAGGATCTAAAATTATTATATTAAGTATTGTGCAATAGCAAGTCTTTTCAATTGCACAGTATTGCGCAATGGCAAGAAATATCTAATTGCACAATATTGTGAAATAGCAAATTTTTTTTTAATTAGAGTTATCTTTCTTTGTCCAGAATAGTAAGCAAGAAATATCTAATTGCAAAATATTGTGCAATAGCAAGATTTTTTTTTAATTGGAGTTATCTTTCTTTGTCCAGAATCAACTTCAATCTTTGTTATATACAATATACAATGTATATTCACTTTTTACTACCAACTGATAAATTAAAATAATCTTTACCATTCAGTGATAACAAGCAGTTTTTTTTACATCTTAATATTTTATGATGTATTTAAATGAGTAGTTATTGTTGCAAACTCCATTAGAAATTTTAATTGAGATTAGTTTTGGAATAAGGGAAAGGGGGATGTGATTAAAAAAATTGGGTTCAATTTTTCTCATTTGAAATTTCATAAATAAAAAAGAAAATTTCTTCAAACATTTTTTTGAGAGGATTAAGGGCATACGATACAGTTACAGGGGAGGTAATGACGTTGCTAACGTAAATTGTTATTTTCGCGACGTCAAACTACGACTTATCGGGAAAAGATTCAGTTTTCAACTGCTTTTTATCATTCAAACTTATCTAACTTGAAAACGAGTCCATGGACCCCTCTTTTTTAAAATGCCATTTGGTTTGATTGCGCGAGAAGATTATGTGTGCCAATTTTCACGAAAACGTAAATAGTGCAATTTTTTTTAATTTTGATAAATGTACAGCAAAAATGACGTTTTTTTCTCAATTCATGACCATTTGATAAATATGAGTTATTTCTGAATGAAAATGGCATAAATTTTTAGAATACTTATAAAATACAGAAATTACAAATTATTTAACAAAAAAACAATTTGTGTTTATCTTTTAAAACAAAAAAGTTATGTTTTTCTTTCGAAAGGAAAAATACGGTCACAAATCCGAATTTTGAGCAAATATACAAAATTTCGACCTCATTTAACTCAAAAAGTAGCACATGGAGGTATATTTTTTATTACATATTTGATTTAATCAGGCAAAAATTAGCCTATATGGAAATTTTCATCAAACTGTAAATACAGGATCAAAACTGTATCGTATGCCCTTAATATTCAACAGCATAGTGAATTGCTCTAAGAGAAAACAAAAATTTTAAGTTCATTAGAACACATTCATTCTGTGTCAGAAACCTATGCTGTGTCAACTATTTAATCACAATCCAAATTTAGAGCTGAATCCAGCTTGAATGTTGTGTCCATACTTGCCCCAACCGTTCAGGGTTCAACCTCTGCGGTCGTATAAAGCTACGCCCTGCGAGGCATCTGGTTATTTTTATATTGAGAATATAATAAGCAATCCTCCATTACAGAGGAAGAGAGCTCAGACACCTGTAGACAAGAAAATGAAAAGATCCCAGTCGGAATCAGATACCTTGGGGTAATTATATAATACAGTATTACTAATTATTAGTGTTGAACATTTATTCAATCCAAAAAATTTCTAAATTGAAGCAAACTATCTGCTACTTAGAAGCTAATTATTTTCTAATGATATATTTTCCAATTCTAATATGATTATGATTCCCCTGTATGTTTTCATAATTTCTTTTAAACTATTTCACCACAATTGTCATTGATACACACATGTTTATGTTAGATGAGATTACTTAAAGGAATAAAAAAAAAAAAAAAGGGTAAACAGATTTTTTCCTTTGACATAAGTGTCTTACTGTTTAGAATATTGTCTTGCATTTAATATTTTCATGTAAAAAAAATACTTATTTTCCTTGTTGAAATATTTATGAAACTGTAAATGATATACCACTTATCAGGAAGGACACAGGTAATAAGTAATTGTTTAAATACCCTCATTCATATTTAATATATGTCCTTTTTTTTACAGGGAATCCCGTCCGAGCCAAAACCTGGACCTTTTAAACTTAGATTTTTTTAGTTCCTCTACTTCGTCTACCCCTATAGGAGGTGGATTTAACCTCCCGTCACCTTTGTCTCCTATGGCAGACATATCTAATAGTCTTTCTAGTACTCCGGCTAATAGTATTTCTAGTACTCCTGCTTCGATTTCTACTACTCCTGCTTCTAATCCAAGTGAGTATTTGTAGATTATGTAGATATTGATGAATCAGAAAAAAAAAGGCACTGATATGAATGAATTGTGCAACTAAAGAACATATGATCAAAATAAAAAAAAGTGAGAAGCTTCAAAAGTGCTAGAATACCAAAAAGTTCATAAATAGGGGGAAAATAGCATCGTCAAAAGAAATAGAAGCTTAGTTTGAACAGAAAATATTTAGTTATTGAACTGTAACCATCTCAAATTTTAAATTAAAACTTGAATGAAATACATTTGACTAGTTATACCAATATTGATTCAAGTGTTATATACATATAAAAACTTTCATTTCCATTTTCTGTAGATACATCCGATATTTTAAATGGTAGTATTAGTCCTTCAACTAGTCTTCAATCCAAACCTGATAAACCGGATAATATATCATCAGCCTCCAGTCAACTTACCTCTTCATTAAATGGTAGTTTTAATTTACCAATGCCACCTCAGCGACCTCCCTCACGGACATCAGCAATAGCTCCACAGGTAAGTTGGTAGCTGCCATTACTAGCTAATAATGTAGAATATGCAGTGCTTTTCTAATTTTATAAATTTTAATCAAGGTTCTTGCCCGTTTATGAGACATTTTATGGTATACTGTTGTCCATCTGTCTGTCTGTCTGCGCCTCGTCAATATGTCAGACATTTACTCAAAGGCCCTTTATCCAATATGCATGAAACTTATGTCTATTGACGTGAGCTCATTTTGTTTTTTTAGAAATTTCAGATTTACAATTTCTGAGTTTTTTATTCATTAAAAAAGGGGGGATTTTTCAGTTTTCAGACAATAACTAAAGATTGCTTTCACCAACTTGCAAGAAATTTTGGTGAATTGTTAACATCTATTGACATGAGTTCCCTTTCGATTTTTAGAAATTTTAGAAATTTTAGAATTTATGTTTTCAATAGTTATCAAAGGTACCAGGATTATAATTTAGTAAGCCAGACACGCGTTTCGTCTACGTAAGACTCATCAGTGACGCTCAAATCAAAAATATTTATAAACCCAGGGTTTTATTCATTAAAAAAGGGGGGGATTTTCCAGTTTTAGGTCAATACCTTAAAAACCCTTTCAGCCGTCCTCATGAATCTTTGGTCAATTGTTTATATCTGTTGATGTAAGCTCCCTTTCGAATTTTATAAATTTTACATTTTACATTTCCGAGTTATGGGGTTTTATTCATTATAAAAGGAGGGATTTTCCAGTTTTTGGACAATAACTCAAAAATGCTTTCAACAGTTCTCATGAAACTTTGGTGAATTATTAATATCTATTGATGTAATCTTGCTATTGAGTTTCATAAATTTCAAATATGACATTGAGAAGAAATTGAACTTTAATTGTTTATAATCTGACAACAGATTTACCAAGTATTGCACAACAGCAAGAAATCTTTAATATAAGTTCGACTTAGGGACGACATCAAAAGTTCAATGTAGACTAAAAAACTTAATTCACATAGTTTTTTCGCTGACCCCCCTACCCCCCTTCTTAACTTAATTTGGGAAAAATTGATTTACCTATATGGATATATGTAAAATCAATTTTAGATTAACAAAACTTGCAGCAATGTTGACCCCCACCCCCAAACTATTCTATTTAAGTTTTTATACGACCGCAAATTTTGAAAAAAATTTCGTCGTATATTGCTATCACGTTGGCGTCTGCGTCGTCGTCGTCGTCGTCGTCGTCGTCGTCCGGCGTCCGAATACTTTTAGTTTTCGCACTCTAACTTTAGTAAAAGTGAATAGAAATCTATGAAATTTTAACACAAGGTTTCTGACCATAAAAGGAAGGTTGGTATTGATTTTGGGAGTTTTGGTCCCAACATTTTAGGAATAAGGGGCCAAAAAGGGCCCAAATAAGCATTTTCTTGGTTTTCGCACCATAACTTTAGTTTAAGTTAATAGAAATCTATGAAATTTTGACACAAGGTTTATGACCACAAAAGAAAGATTGGGATTGATTTTGGGAGTTTTGGTTTCAATAGTTTAGGAATAAGGGGCCAATAAAGGGCCCAAATAAGCATTTTTCTTGGTTTTTGCACAATAACCTTAGGTTAAGTAAATGGAAATCTATGAAATTTAAACACAATGTTTATGACCACAAAAGGAAGGTTGGTATTTATTTTGGGAGTTTAGGACCCAACAGATTAGGAATTAGGGGCCAAAAAGGGACCCAAATAAGCATTTTTCTTGGTTTTCGCACTATAATGTTAGTATAAGTAAATACAAATCTATGAAATTTAAACACAAGGCTTATGACCATAAAAGGAAGGTTGGTATTGATTTTGGGAGTTTTGGTCCCAACAGTTTAGGAAAAAGGGGCCCAAAGGGTCCAAAATTAAACTTTGTTTGATTTCATCAAAATTGAATAATTGGGGTTCTTTGATATGCCGAATCTAACTGTATATGTAGATTCTCAACTTTTGGTCCCGTTTTCAAATTGGTCTACATTAAGGTCCAAAGGGTCCAAAATTAAACTTAGTTTGATTTTGACAAAAAATGAATCGGTTGGGTTCTTTGATATGTTGAATCTAAAAATGTACTTAGATTCTTGATTATTGAAGTTTTTTTGGTCCAGTTTTCTAATTGGTCTACATTAAGGTCCAAAGGGTCCAAAATTAAACTTTGTTTGATTTCATCAAAAATTGAATCCTTGGGGTTCTTTGATATGCCAAATCTAACTGTGTATGTAGATTCTTCATTTTTGGTCCTGTTTTCAAATTTCAAATTCTACAGTAAAGTCCAAAGGGTCCAAAATTAAACTAAGTTTGATTTTAACAAAAATTGAATTCTTGGGCCTCTTTGATATGCTGAATCTAAACATGTACTTAGATTTTTGATTATGGGCCCAGTTTTCAAGTTGGTCCAAATCAGGATCTAAAATTATTATATTAAGTATTGTGCAATAGCAAGTCTTTTCAATTGCACAGTATTGTGCAATGGCAAGAAATATCTAATTGCACAATATTGTGAAATAGCAAATTTTTTTTTAATTAGAGTTATCTTTCTTTGTCCAGAATAGTAAGCAAGAAATATCCTATTTGTGCAATAGCAAGAATTTTTTTAATTGGAGTTATCTTTCTTTGTCCAGAATCAACTTAAATCTTTGTTATATACAATATACAATGTATATACACTTTTTACTACCAACTGATAAATTTAAATAATCTTTACCATTCAGTGATAACAAGCAGTTTTTTTTACATCTTAATATTTTATGATGTATTTAAATGAGTAGTTATTGTTGCAAACTCCATTAGAAATTTGAATTGATATCAGTTTTGAAAAAGGGAAACGGGGATGTGAAAAAAAAGAGGGGGGGGGTTAAATTTTTCTCATTTCAGATTTCATAAATAAAAAGAAAATTTCTTCAAACATTTTTTTGAGAGGATTAATATTCAACAGCATAGTGATTTGCTCAAAGGCAAAAAAAACCTTTTAAGTTCATTAGACCACATTCATTCTGTGTCAGAAACCTATGCTGTGTCAACTATTTAATTTTAGATTTAAAAAGTTTGAAGAAGAAATCTTTAATTGATTTGTAAAATCTTGGCATTTGTTTTGTGTAAAAAAAAAACATGTAATGTCAAAAATTTGATCACAATCCAAATTCAGAGCTGTATCATGCTTGAATGTTTTGTCCATTCTTGCCCCAACTGTTCAGGGTTCGACCTCTGCGGTCGTATAAAGCTGCGCCCTGCGGAGCACCTGGTTTATCCTACATCGATCTTTTGATGTCGTCCCTTATATAACCAATTTCAAGTTCTTTGACTGCATTAATTCAGAAACCTATAAAAGGTCAAATATTTAATTAAAATCCAAATTTAGACCTTTATCAAGCTTGACTATTGTGTCCATTTTTGCACCAATTGTTCATGGTTTCACCTCTGCAGGTGTATCCAGCTTGGCTCAGCTAAGCAGTTTATTTTGCAAAGTTTATATTTTAATTTTTTTTCAAAAGGAAATATTGTGTCTGCCAACAAGGACATAAGATGTGTCAATCTGTATTCTAAAAAAATATTTACTTTGATACAGAACTAATAGTAAATACACAACTAAAATCTCCATTATGGTGACTTAAATAACACCGGTATCACTCAGATTACAATTCTACCTTGACAGGTAAGTTTGTATTTAGCATATAAAATACTTATTTAGCCTTGAGAATTGAAAGGTCAGTTTCCCATTCATACAATAGAGGTTGATAAATTTGGCTTCATGCCATTTACCTTGTCCAAAATTAAGGTCACTTTATTGTTATTGTGATATTGTTAGAGTACAAAAGAACCCTATATTCTGACCAATACTTAAAACTTTGTGCATCTTGATTTAATTGTTAAAAATCTGTTAATGTTGAATTTTAGGGGTTATTTTAGGCCTTTTAATTTGCATATTTCTTTACATGGTAGTTTTTTTTTCAGATTTAAAAAAAAACTATCTGCTTGACTGTTATAGAAATAGACTATGCTTGCAGGGTCTTGTTTTTTGTTTACACCAAATCTGACAGATTATTATTAAGTTGCAAAATATTTTAAATGAGAGCTGAAATTTTTTCTATGTTTAAATGTGCATTGAACAATGTTGAAGGTTAAAATAATCATAATGTGAACAAGAATGAAGAAAACATCTTGGTCCCAAAAAAAACCATCATCAACCAGGATATAATATTCCAAAGTTTAATTTATTATACTATAAATATCAGTTGAAATCTCAAGCCACTATTTTACATGTTTACAATGTAGGTCATGTCCCAACAGAAAATCAATGAATTTGACAGTACAATGTACTCTTAGCACAAACACATAAGGTCACTGTGAAATAGACATCTAGGGCAAGAAACAGTCAGGTATACCAAACCAGTTTGACTAGATGTCTAGTTTAAAACCAGTTTGACTAGATGTGTCCTATATTTTGACAATGTAAATGACATGAGGACCTGCATGGGTTTTTTAATATCTATATTCTTTAAATTTTTAGGGCATTTTTCTTTTAATAGCCTTAAAAATAACTCTCATTCTGTAAAGCAAATTCTCATGAAAATGATTTTACTATATAGTCTTTCTGTTACAAGATTATTTATCAATTATGCACATTGATCATTATATTATCGGTATTGCATTACAGTTACCTAAGTTTCCTTTTTATTTTGCACATTTATTCTTTAAACTTCTGCACCGCATTATTCTCTATTCTTTATTTTGTTGTTCATTTTCTCTATTCTCTATTTTTTGTTGCTATTACATTTATTCTCTATTCTGTAAACCCCATTCTGACCCTTATAGGTAAACTTCTATTGTATGAATGGGATAAACTGACCTTTCAATTCTCAAGGCTAAATAAGTATTTTATAGGCTAAGTACAAACTTACCTGTCAAGGTAGAATTGTAATCTGAGTGATACCGGTGTTATTCAAGTCACCATAAAAGAATATGCAGTCAAACCTACTACACAAATGACCTCTATATACCAAAATATGTTGAGTCGCAATATTATAATTCTATTCATTTTGAACATAAGTTTACAGGTCATCTTATAAGGTAAGTTTACTCTGGTTGGGAGAATGACCTTGGTATACAAGTTGGACCTTAACTTGTAATTGGATCTTTTTTGTTAGGTTCCAGCTCGGGTAACAGCAGGAGGAAGAACTAGTCCAGCTTTCATGTCACGGTCGGAGAGTAGTAGCAGTGTTACATTCAGTACGACATCTATGCCCATTGGTGCATCCCGTGGACCGAGTCCGTTAACTATAGGCATGTCTGATACAGTTCCGCTAGCTATAGCTTTCACAGAAACTATTAATTCACTCTTCAGAGGAACAGATGCTACAAAGTAAGTTATATTGTTATATTTTGAGGCCCCTCATATGGGTGTCCAAGTAATCAAATAATCCCAAATGTTTTGCCAATATAATCACCTAATCATTTACATAATCAAATAATCAAAAATGCAATCCTAGATTATCAAATATATATATTCAAAAAAGTATTTGGTCTATCTGGTAATCACATATTCACTATAAAATTGACCATGTATTCACATAATCTAAAACCAAATGAGAAGGCTTTGTATTATACTGGAGTAAGATATCCTGGCTATTGAAAAATTGGTACCCATGAATACATAGTAACTTGTAAAGATATTTGCATTTCCAAGTGAAAGAATATTCACAAATTCTGCACATGACAAAAGTACTAGACCTAAATGTGAAATAGCCAATTCATTCGGGAAGTAAGATTATTAAATCAACATAAAGCTAGCACTATAGACAGAACAATATATTATTAATGTAGTTGACATATAAAATTCATTCATACTTGTTTAGAATATTACAAAAGTTGAATTTGTCTCTTACAGATGTATGGTCAAGATAACAGGGAATGTAATGATGTCATTTCCTGCTGGTGTTGTACGAGTCTTCACAGAAAATCCATCACCGGCACTCTTAAGTTTTAGAATCAAAAATACAGACCGATTAGAACAAGTACTACTCAATCAGCAACTCGTTATTCAGTAAGTGTTTTCATTACACCATTATATTTACTCCGAGTGTAAAGGTGAGCAGGATGGTGTTCAGTGATTTTGTCTGTTTGTTTTTTTTCTTTTATATATATTTACACATGATATTTTCTGCATTTCTTATCAATCCTGTTAGTTGTTGATACACTTACAAAATCTTTATAACATGATGCCATAGTGCGTCATTGCGTGTTCTTAAATCTAAATGCCATTTGCAGTTTGAAAAAACATATAAATATTAGCCATATCTTTACGATGTATTAACTTTTGATGAAGCGTATATGAATGGAGAGAGGTTTGGGGTATATACTAACATAGACAGCATTCCAACAAAAAAAACACTAAGATCCTTTATGTGTTATGAATTGCACTGTATGATCATATATTATTGTAACATTCATTTGTTTTCTGTTATTTGAAATGTAATGAATGGATTATATTAATTCTTTATTTTTGTGTCATTTCAGAGATGTTGACCAAAGTTCATCAGATAGTCTTTCATACCATTTTGACATGGCTGCTTTATGTGGACATCTAAAAACCCAAGGAGAAGAAAATAAAACAGCCTCATATTTTAATATTGATATTCTTAAGTACCAGGTAATCATTTTACAAATCCTTTTTTTATACGACCGCAAAATTTGAAAAATTTTCTGCGTATATTGCTATCACGTTGGCGTCGTCGTCTGCGTCGTCGTCGTCGTCCGAATACTTTTAGTTTTCGCACTCTAACTTTAGTAAAAGTGAATGGAAATCTATGAAATTTTAACACAAGGTTTATGACCACAAAAGGAAGGTTGGGATTGATTTTGGGAGTTTTGGTCCCAACATTTTAGGAATTAGGGGCCAAAAAGGGCCCAAATAAGCATTTTCTTCGTTTTCGCACTATAACTTTAGTTTAAGTTAATAGAAATCTATGAAATTTTGACACAAGGTTTATGACCACAAAAGAACGGTTGGGATTGATTTTGGGAGTTTTGGTTTCAACAGTTTAGGAATTAGGGGCCAAAAAAGGGCCCAAATAAGCATTATTCTTGGTTTTCGCACAATAACTTTAGTTTAAGTAAATAGAAATCAATGAAATTTAAACACAATGTTAATGACTACAAAAGGAAGGTTGGTATTGATTTTGGGAGTTTAGGTCCCAACAGTTTAGGAATTAGGGGCCAAAAAAGGGCCCAAATAAGCATTATTCTTGGTTTTCGCACAATAACTTTAGTTTAAGTAAATAGAAATCAATGAAATTTAAACACAATGTTAATGACTACAAAAGGAAGGTTGGTATTGATTTTGGGAGTTTAGGTCCCAACAGTATAGGAATTAGGGGCCAAAAAGGGACCCAAATAAGCATTTTTCTAGGTTTTCGCACCATAACGTTAGTATAAGTCAATAGAAATCTATGAAATTTAAACACAAGGTTTATGACCATAAAAGGAAGGTTGGTATTGATTTTGGGAGTTTTGGTCCCAACAGAATAAGGGGCCCAAAGGGTCCAAAATTAAACTTTGTTTGATTTCATCAAAATTGAATAATTGGGGTTCTTTGATATGCCGAATCTAACTGTCATGACTGTGTATGTAGATTCTTAACTTTTGGTCCCGTTTTCAAATTGGTCTACATTAAGGTCCAAAGGGTCCAAAATTAAACTTAGTTTGATTTTGACAAAAAATGAATCAGTTAGGTTCTTTGATATGCTGAATCTAAAAATGTACTTAGATTCTTGATTATTGGCCCAGTTTTCAAGTTGGTCCAAATCGGGGTCCAAAATTAAACTTTGTTTGATTTCATCAAAAATTGAATAAATGGGGTTCTTTGATATACCAAATCTAACTGTGTATGTAGATTCTTCATTTTTGGTACTGTTTTCAAATTGGTCTACACTAAAGTCCAAAGGGTCCAAAATTAAACTTAGTCTGATTTTAACAAAAATTGAAATCTTGGGGTTCTTTGATATGCTGAATCCAAAAATGTACTTAGATTTTTTATTATGGGCCCAGTTTTCAAGTTGGTCCAAATCAGGATCTAAAATTATTATATTAAGTATTGTGCAATAGCAAGTCTTTTCAATTGCACAGTATTGCGCAATGGCAAGAAATAACTTATTGCACAATATTGTGAAATAGCAATTTTTTTTTTAATTAGAGTTATCTTTCTTTGTCCAGAATAGTAAGCAAGAAATATCTAATTGCAAAATATTGTGCAATAGCAAGATTTTTTTTTAATTGGAGTTATCTTTCTTTGTCCAGAATCAACATAAATCTTTGTAATATACAATATACAATGTATATTCACTTTTTACTACCAACTGATAAATTAAAATAATCTTTACCATTCAGTGATAACAAGCAGTTTTTTTACATCTTAATATTTTATGATGTATTTAAATGAGTAGTTATTGTTGCAAACTCCATTAGAAATTTTAATTGAGATTAGTTTTGGAATAAGGGAAAGGGGGATGTGATTAAAAAAATTGGGTTCAATTTTTCTCATTTGAAATTTCATAAATAAAAAAGAAAATTTCTTCAAACATTTTTTTGAGAGGATTAATATTCAACAGCATAGTGAATTGCTCTAAGAGAAAACAAAAATTTTAAGTTCATTAGAACACATTCATTCTGTGTCAGAAACCTATGCTGTGTCAACTATTTAATCACAATCCAAATTTAGAGCTGAATCCAGCTTGAATGTTGTGTCCATACTTGCCCCAACCGATCAGGGTTCAACCTCTGCGGTCGTATAAAGCTACGCCCTGCGGAGCATCTGGTTTACTTCTGCAATCAGGATGTTCTGCGCTTTGATAACAAATACACAGCAAGAATTGGAAAGAAGTTCCTTAAGTCCATACAAGACAGTAATAAAAAATTCAGTGTTAACTGTATTAAAATGAGTACAGTTGGATTAGGCCTTCTTAGTGATAAACAATTATTGATGTCAGCCATTAAGAATCCACTTAAATGATCATTATATTAAGTAAAATGGATCCTTAGAGTTAGCTGATAATACTTGAGATCTTCAGGGAAGAAGTCATTCTTTGTTGTTGAATTTTAAGTTAAAATAAAATTAGAAAATAAACCACATGTATTTTGGTTCATCATAAAACTGGCCCCTTACAATATTTGAGTAAATTACATGTAAATTATAAAGATGATTACTTATTTACTTGTAGGCTAAAGCTTTGTCTGGTGTAGGGAGTTGTCCATTACCATTGGTTGTCTACTGGAAGTGTGAACCTACTCATACAGATGTACGATTAGATTATAAATTTAATCCTTTACCAATGTCAAACCCATCAACGTTAAAAAATATATCATTAATGATTCCAGTCAGTGGAGAAGTTACTAGTATGAAAAGTACACCTGAGGGTGTGTGGTAAGTCGATTCTTGTATTGATAAGGAAATTCATTCAGAATAATCCAATGGTTTTTGGTGAAAGTGTGTGAATTGCATCTATTCTACTTATTCTTAAAATGAAAGTTACCTGAAAGGTCTATTTCTGAGAATATACCTAATTATATGTTGTCAATATCTGATTTATAAGGAGCCATGTTAGTCTAACACAATACAACAACCTTGACCTCATGGTTTGCAAGTGCTGAATGACCATGTTCAATTGTGTTTCACTCATTTAGGTAGGGTTAGTCTGCATATATATGTTCACAAATAGTGATCAGTTAATAATAAGTCAAAACAAATAAAGTTGCCAGGCAAACTCCTATTTTACCAAATTTTCTTTCAAGTGTTAGATGAAAGGTTATTTTTTTAATGTCATCCAAATGTCCATCAATGTCTGCAGTGATAACAACAACAAAAAACTAACCAAAAAAGTTGAACTGAAGAATTTTTCCATTTCTTTGTTTGATTGTAGGAATGAAGAAAGCCAAAGAGGAATGTGGAAACTGAACGATATATCAGAAGTTAGTGAAGAAGCTAGAGAAGGTTGTGTTAGAGCTAAATTCCACTTAAAATCAGGTCCAAGTAAACCTGCCACGGCCGCCGTACAATTTATATGTGAAGGAGCATCGTTATCGGGAATAGACTTTGAATTAATAGGTTCTGGATATAGGATATCACTTGCAAAGAAAAGATTTGGAGCAGGTAACAAAAATTAAAAGGGATGATTTGATGTATAAAAGAAGAGTTCAGTAAAAACTTTTTCACAGATTTTTTTTTTTTCAAGTAATGATATGTAATTTGCCCTTCTGCTGTACATCAATGTTATACTAGCATTTATCAGCTTCATGTTTCACAAGCAGATGATTCAAATTTAACTGCTTTAATTCTTATAAAGTTTCCCCATATGATATGTGTGACAGTTTGTTCCTATATTTACTAAGATTTATAAATGTTATGCAGATAAGAGTGCAAATTAATGTAATGATATTTAATATGCCCTGATGTTATATTTCAGGCAAATACTTAGCAGATCCTGATGATTCCTAGCCCTGTGTGTTCACTGTTCAAGTCTCAGGACCATGATGCAACATTCCATTCATGAGGCATTAGGTACAGTGGTATTTGTATGTCAGCACAAGAGGATAATAGACCCAATGTGATGCAACATGTACCCTGTGGCAGATATAATATAATGTGATCCATGCAAATGCATATTCATAAAGTGATATAAAAACTGTGCATTTAGTACTTAATCTAAATTGTCATTATTAATCAATATTCAATGTTTATTTGAATACAAAAATCAGTGAACCAAAAGGGTTGTTTATGCAGAAAATACAACATTTTATTCAATTGTATATATCAATATTTGGTCATATTTTAACAAGTTTGCTGTGTTAAGATTCAGACATAACTATTTATTTTATTTAAGGGCATATGTCATCTAGTTATAGCAATGTCCTGCTTGAAAAATTGTGTGTTTTTCTCTCAAAAAGATAGATAATTTGAAATAAAATATAAAATAAAGACTGGTGGTAAGATGCATATTTGAAATGTCTTACTTCAATGACAGAACTTAAACTGACATTACCATAACAAATTCTACTTTCAAGTATGTTGTTATTAGAATGTGCTGTTGACTGGAGTAATGAAATGGTAATAGTTGATTGCACAGTCCTGGTAATACACATCATGCTATAATATACAAAGTCATGTAAAATAAAAATATTGAATAAAATGTGGGATGTAAAAATAAAAATTATGGGGAAATAATTTGTAATTTTATTTTAGTGGTTGTCTTTTAAGAGTGCTGTAATATTTTACTATCACTGTCTTGTGTTCTCATTTTGTCTGTAAAAGTGCTCAAACATTTTATTTTAACAAACGAATCATTCTTTATTGGTTAATTTGGATATGTATGCTCATTGATGTTGGAAAATCATAATTTAAAATCATTTCAAGCACAGCTCCCTTCTTTCTATATCAGTACTATAGCAGTTCAGTCTCAGTAGAAGACAAAGGCCATGTGAAAATGTTTATGAAGTTAAAAGAAAGAGTTGTTTAGCTCCAAAGACAAGTAAATCGAATTTGCCTTTATTCAGTATTTCCCAATGTATTATTAGTATGTTCTTCCTTGCTGTTTCTTTGCCTCATTGTGAATTATAAGTTTAGGTAATTGGTATGTTCTTTTTTAATAGGACTTACAGTTACTGTATAAGTAATAAGGTTTCAGTAGGTTCGTTTTGAATAAGGTTTTAGTAGGCTAGATTTGGTTGGGTTCTTTTTAATAGTCCTCTTTTGAATCTAAATATCTTAATCTATTTATATTTTGACAAACTCTTAAATTAGAGTGATCTGTATGAAGACTCTCCAAATAAAGAAAATTTTGTGTACTAGTATTTCTTTTTGGTACTATAGATTTTGCCCTCATATTTTTTCACCAAATCAAAGACATCTTTTCATTATTTGTAATACAGTACTTATGTCAATGACATATGTATGTACAATTAACAGGTATGGCCACATTAAATATATGACTTTAAGATTAGACTAAATTCATACTTATAAAAACTTATTGTTGTATTAAACAAAATTTAATGGGACAAAATAGTCAATTGTGACCATCAACCCTGATATTAAACAATATAGACAATTGACATTATAGGCAAACTTCGCCCTTACATGGTTGAATCTGACCTTAGGAAATTTATCAGTCAACATTGTGACCTGACATCCGATTTTAAAAGACCTGTGACCTTTAAAAATGTTTAAAACTGAGAAAAAGAACAGTTTATAACTATATAGTATGCTTTCAAGTGACTTTGTGACTAAAGGGGGTACCCTACATAAGCCTCAAACATAATCAAGTGACCTTGTAACTAAAGGGGGTACCTTACATAAGCCTCAAACATAATCTGCCAATAAGATGTTTTATTGTTATGTTATTTTATTTGTTGATTGTTAAGTAATGATTTTTATGTTATTTTAAATTTACATGAAGTTCTCTCTTTAGTGTACATTGAAATTCAATTTTTTGCAAAATGCTGGAGATTTAGAAATTTTTAACAGTATATGTATCATATTAATTTGTTATATTTAGTGCAATATTGTTATCATCAAATGTATTTATTTATTTGAACATGTACTTCATTCAGTCAGTAAATTTTTAATCCATTACCTCCCTTCCTTATTATTACATATGATGTAGAATTATTTAATTTTATGGACCTTGGCCCTATTCATATATTTTTACCTTTTGCTGATTTTGGTCAATGAATTTGAATAATTCAAATATTCCAAATATATAATTTTTCTTGAATATTTTTGTTATGTGTTTTATTACATGTATTCATTTATTTCAACATTATTATTAAGAGAATATGTACTTTTCAATTATTTATGGAAAATGATACATTGATCATTAATTGTCTTGTGCAATTTCAATTTAACATGCAGCACTTTTTGGGCATTGCCACCCACAAATAAATAAGTTGTTCTCAATAAGCAGTAAGACAATGTCATGATAACTATCTCTAAACAAATTCTGCTGCAAGTGCATCGGTAAGGTTTGCTTCTAGCAAATAATATATATATATAACATTTACAAAGCTCAATTTTAAGTATTATGTGAAAACAATACAAATTGCAAATATTTTTTGTTTGTCCATCTTTTTTCCCCCATTCATACAAATTAAGTCTATATTAGACTAGAGGTCCAGAATCGGTTTTAAAATGGACCATTTACTAATAATTTTGTGATTGTTTGAGTTTGTTTTAAATATAATAATGATTTTGATATTAAAGCAAGTACTTGCACTCTCTCTATTTAAGTATTAAAGCACAAGTTAACACGCATTATAAAGTACAATGACTATAAAAAATAAATTTAAGGTTTTTTTATTATAATTAATATATAGTTTCTACCACTGCATTGAGTGCTTGGGACAGATAAGTTATAATATTTAGAAAGTTAGTCTTGCAGAATGTTTTAAATATTTAAGATTCAACATCGAGATATGGGGAAATATAGTATTACAGGAGATGGCCTTTTAAAATCTGTTTCTCAGAGGAAGATATATAGGCAAAGGTTTCAGCTTCTTGTTCTGCAAAAAGACAAAACAATTTCTCTATGATGATACAGACTTGGTCCCCTTTATTGTGACTTCTTAATTGAGAACCAAGAGAAAAGCAAGGCCATTTAATGTAATTTCAAAATAATACATAAAACACTTAATTTCATATCTTTTGGAGTAAAATGTGTGTAAAATACAAAATTTTTACAGGAATGAATAAAAGCCAATGACTATATCATCTTTATGTCTCATTACTGAAGTTTTTAAAATTTTTACTACAATATATGATACATTTTACTGAGATTATGAACATTTTTATATTGGACAGATAGTCGACACAAATTAATAACAATTTAAGTGTTATTTATTACTGGCATACAACTGATTTGTATAATTAATATCTCATTATTTTCCCCCAAATCTCATGTAAGATTATGTTTTGTATGTTTTATGATTAACCAAAATGCATTTAAAATGAAAGATGACATTAATCAGGAAACACTTGTTACATCAATACACATCTTGATTGATTTTACACAAATCATTGTATTTTCCCACCTTTTTTGTCAGTCATTATACATTACTTCCCTTGTGATTATTATCTATTACACATTAAATGCAAATAAAGAAACATAATTATAAAATTTGAAATAATCACAAATAAAAAATAATATACACTTGCATGTGTTATTTTTATACTACATTTGTATATACTGCAAACCTTTACTAGGGTTTGTATAATGATATGATGTTGTTGTCTGCTTTGTCGTTGTCAGAAGACATATTTGGTTTCCAGACAATTACTTTAGTTATAATGAACGAATCTCTATAAAATTTTACAAGAAGGTTCAATACCACAAAAGGAAGGTTGGAATTGATTTTGGGGGTTATGGTACCAACAGTTTTGGAATTAGGGCCAAGAAGAAATCTTTAATTGCACATTTATTTTATGTAAGAAAACTATATTATGTCAAAAATTTAAAAGTATAATTGCTTAAATATTGTGTCCAAACTTGCCCCAACTGCTCAAGATTTAACCTCGGCAGCTGTATCAGGCTGTGCTCAGTGAAGCATTTTATTCTGCATCTGTTATCCTCTTTGGAAATTGTTTAAGGTGACATCATTTTCAGTGCTTCTGTTATGGTTCGTCTTTCAAACCATGAAATACTTGCCAATGAACATTAAGCTTGCAACAGTCAATCAGTCTAAAGGAGAGCCAATATTTGAGCAAAATATGAGTTCTAAAGAATTGAGTTAAACATCCTTCCTACAATATGGGTATGATACAATAATCTTTTCATGTCATATATAAGCTGTATTAACTATATTTGGTTTATGGATTGATTGTAAGGTGTACATGTCTCTGGCTTGGATTATCTAACCTTAACTTCATTTTCATGGGTCATTGATGATGTTCAGTTTATGTGAAACTTTAAGTAAATTTTATCTGTAGGACCTATCAAAATAAAATCAAAATTTTTTAGTTAAACAGGCAAGACATTTCAGCGTGTACACTCTTGTTAAAAATAATAATGTATGATATTTATTCAAATAAATGTAAGCATCAGCTGTAGCCACACCAATGATTTATATTTATGGATAAATTGATTGTTGCTTACCGTCTAGCAATATGCTGCATAATATTTGTCAACATTTATTACATGCTTATTCAGGATGGTTTATTGTATTAGTTCAACTTTCTGCCACAGTGTCTGATATATAATGTGCAAGCTAACAGGACAAAAGTTCATTAGAAGACATGACAGTACCGCTGTTCATTCATATAATCTTAGCCTACCCATGTTCAGCTATTTATATTGTGTGTCCAGATTCTTACATTAAAAATGGACATAAGGTAACCATTAATTATGTTGTGACTTGGGACAGGCACATACAGGTATTAAATGGTATTAAACTAATTTTCTATTAAAAATTCCAAACCTCTCCTTTTAATCAATATCAGTGGATAATCAAAGGTTTCAAAAATCACTACAAGAAATATACTTATTGGTTTAACAGTATAGTAAATAACAGTTACTAAGCACTAATAAGAAAATCTTTATTGATTGAATAGTGATTTGTGTCTCGCCTTGAAAAAGTTGCAACACACTGCCTTGATGGTAGTGAGCTTGTCTTGAGTGATGCAACACACTGCCATGATGGTAGTGAGCTTATCTTGAGTGATGAATGTTTGCTGCTTCTCTGCTAAGCACAGTTCATTAAAAAGAAGTCAAAATAATGTGTCTGGATAGGGTGACAAGTCTTTTCTGGACTGTTACCGTGTTAACTAGCACTTTAAAAGCCCAGCTCAGCACATAGGTTGAGTACCAAGTCCATAGTTCTATTACATTAACATGTTTTTATGGGATATGAAATATATTTATCAAAGGTACCAGGATTATAATTTAGTATGCCAGACGTGCGTTTTGTCTACATACCTTGTTAACTAGCACTTTAAAAGCCCAGCTCAGAACATAGGTTGAGTACCAAGTCCATAGTTCTATTACATAAACATGTTTTTATGGGCTATGAAATATAGTTATCAAAGGTACCAGGATTATAATTTAGTATGCCAGACGTGCGTTTTGTCTACATAAGACTCATCAGTGACGCTCATATCAAAATATTTATAAAGCCAAACTAGTACAAAGTTGAAGAGCATTAGGATCCAAAATTCCAAAAAAGTTGTGCCAAATAATGCTAAGGTAATCTATGCCTGAAAGTTATTTTCACCACCTGACATTTAACACCAATCCATCATTAAAAGAGTAGATGTACAACATCAACACTTGTTAGTGTTTGTAAGTTGTAGATGCACCTAATATAGGTAGGCAATGAGATATCGAGGGCAGTTGTAATTCAGTAGGCAAATCTCATTTTCATGGAGCTTATTTGGCACTACACCCTCGATTGATTTAGAAACTTTTGTATTGTATACCGGTTACATAATTCTGTCTCTACAGTTTTTTAAGGCATTGCCTTCATTGTTTATAGTTGAATTAAAATAGCATGCACATGAAGAAAGGAGATTTGAGTATACATGTTTTTTATTGTAAACTTGCTACATAATTCTGTCTCTACAGGTTTTTAATAGGGCATTGCATTAATTATTTATTGTTAAACTGTAAAATATCATGCACATGAAGAAAGGAGATTTTAGTGTACATGTTGTATGCCAAGGAGACCTCAACTTAATTAAACAAATCACCCATTCTGATTGCACTTTTTGATTGAAACTTTCCTTATATCGCTCAATAAAGTTTGCATTCGTGTCCCTTCAGCAAAAAATAAATGCATTTCTGAATTTACTGTATATGCCTGAAATATTTGCACGTCACATGGACTTTTAAGCAAACAGTAATCGATTAGTTTTGTCACATTAACAGAACAAGCCAGAGATGCTCATCTCGGGAGGTCACTGTGAAATCCATTTATGTTAAGCTCACAATAAGGGTATATAGGAAAAATATTTTCTGAGGCAACTGCCTGTGTAGTAAGGCAAAGTATGGACTACGTATTAAATCGTCGAAATCGTTTGATTACTGGTTATTAGAGTCCAGTGACAAACATTTCACATATTCAAGACAAAACAAACATTGCACTTTACCTGCATATCTTTTTATCGAACTTTGTATTATCATCCTCCTCGAACTCTGACCCGGTTTTGTTTTTTCTCCTGTCTGTAAGACCAGTTCTCTGCACTACGTAATCTCTTAAATTGTTTGATTGCTGGTTATTAAAGTCCAGTGATAATTATTTCACATTTATTCGGGACATCAAATAAGAAAAATGTAATAGGTAATTGTTGCAAAAAAAACCAAAAAGGCCTACGTATGTAGGGTAGTATGGACTATTTATTTAAAAAGTCTTAAAAGTAGCGACAGCAGGTAATGTTAAGCGCTTAGAGTTATTGTTGTTCCAACCATTCATTTTCATCTTTGGAAAAGAAAAGGGTTTGAGGGTAATGGGGTCAATTTTTTTTTATCAATCTTTTAATTCATAATGACTTTTAAAAAACAAGAAAAGTGTATTTCTGTTTCTTCAGAAAGGTAGGAAAAAATGGATGGTGACTTATGTCCTCATTCTGTAGGAACTTTGCTGCGTATTTTAACATCCCACACAACCAAGTAGATGTCCCCTTACTACAGGTTCTCATGACCGCATGCTGGTTTTTGATATGTATGCCAAACTATATTGAAAAAGGATAATTCATGTTTCCATATTGCCTTCATATTGAAATTAAGTATTTTCCGTTGGTAAACTTAGAAATTATTGAGAAACTATGGTTCTTGCTCTTGAAGACAGACTTGAAATTTTGCTTTTCTGTTTTGGTCCTTTTTGGTCATATAGCTCGTCACGTATTCATATTCTTATACATCGTTGAATTTCAATATTTTAGTTTAACATTTTCCCGACGGAGATACATCAAGAAAAGCGGCAAAACAAGTTTCCTTTTCAAAATAAAAAAATAATATAGAGTGACGTCCTTTGTTTCCACCAAAATGCATACACTTTGTTAAATTATCACTTAAATTATGATTATTTAAAGTTTAAAATTTCCATAATATCTTCAATCACCAATCGCAGAATTTTGTATTAACACCTTACTGCTCAAAGATTCCGTAAAAAAAATAATCAGAAATGTAAATTATTGATTCACGGTAAAAACTTTATTTCATTACCTTAGATTTGAAATTGCGTAATCTTTAAAATAACATATACTTTTAGTTGTGTATTTGTTTAATATTCTTTAATTTTACTTCTGTTTACACGACACGTTTGGCGTATGGTTGACATGTATATTAACGCTCAAATCACAGGTGCAAGTTATCTTTGATGTTTATCATCCACATATCTTGTATGGGAACATTCACCTATCAGCGATGCTTCCTCATTCTATATATATAGCTATATTGTATGGAAACCCTTTTAAGACATATTTGGATTAAATACTTATGTTTGTACCAAATCTTACCTACAGAACATAAATAATGGCAAGTGCTCTTAGAGAGGTACTTAATGTCTTTTTGGTGTTGGGATGTACAAGTACACGGCCACGTCCACTCTGTGTTTTGTGATATATATTTCTATTTGTATCCATCTAATGAGTTTAGAATATTTCAACTGATTTTTATAGCTCTTTCTTTAGTTATAGAATTGAGAATGGAAACTGAGAATGTGTCAAAGAGACAACAACCAGACTAAAGAGTAGAAAAGAGCCGAAGGCCACCAATTGGTCTTCAATACAGCGAGAAAATCCCTCACTCGGAGAAATACTTAAGCTGGCCTCTAAACAAAAATGTATACTAGTTCAGTGATAATGGACGTCATATACTAAAATCTGAAAGACATAAATATACTAAAATTTAAAATCATACAAGACTAACAAAGACCAGAGGCTCCTGACTTGGGACAGGCGCAAAATGTGGCTGGGTTAAAGCTGTTTTTTGAGATCTCGACCCTCCCCATATAATTCTAGACAATGTCGAAAAACAAAGACAATACGCACAATAAAACTCAGTTTAAAGGAAGTCCGAGTTCGATGTTAGAATAGGTAACAAAAGAAACTACGCAAAATGATAATGATACATAAATTATCAAAGGACTACTAGCAGTTACATACATACCAGCTCCAGACCTCAATTAAACTGATTGAAAGATAATATCTTCGTCATAAATGAATATCAAGCACAATCCCTCTGTACTGTAACACCTATGTTTCATGTTAGGGGGAGGGTTGGGATCCTGCTAACATGTTTAACCCCGTCACATTCTGTATGTCAGGAGCTTGTGTAATTCATTGTTTGTCGTTTGTTACTGTGTTACATATTTGTTTTTCGTTCATTTTTTGTACATTAATTAGGCCGTTAGTTTTATCGTATGAATTGTTTAAAATTGTAATTTCGGGGCTTTTTATAGATGACTTTGCGGTACAGGCTTTGCTCATTTTTGGAGGCCGTACGGTGACCTATTGCTGTTAGTTCGGTGTCATTTTGTCTTTTGTGAAGATTTATCTCATTGGCAATCATACCACATATTTTTGTTTTATATAGTACGGGGATAATAATGAAAAAGAACTCACGGTAAAGAACTCCACTTGATCGGTTGATAACGATTATAAACTTTAAATTTAAATTAGTGAGATTTTTTCTTATTCTCCAAACAAAGTAAGCCGAGATATCAAATCAGATAGAAGATGACGTGTTATTGTAAATCTAAAACTTGCAAACAGATAGCAATTCATATGCTGAGTGATCTCTTATGCAAAGTAAACCAAGACCGGCGATTTTTACTGTTCTGGTTAGGTTCTGTTGGTTTTTATAGCTTCGCGTATTTCATGTGTTTGGCTTTGGAAAGGTTTGGTTTTGAGCAAAACTATGGAACCAATTTGATTGCATCAGCATCAGCATCAGATGCGTGCATTTCGACAATGTTAAGTCTTTTCAATGATGCTCGAGATAAAAATATTCAAAAGTCCGAAATCTATGGTAAAGTATTTTCTTTAGCGGCAATATTCTACCAACAGTCGTAGATATCTAAGCAAGTTTTCTGTATTAGAAATCACATTTAATCATACTTTCCAAATTATCATACAGCCTTTTTTTCCTTAATTAAGTATATATATGCGGTCATCTTGCTGGGATCTGCTAATTTTACGACACGTAATCTGGAAAGGCATATGGGAAGGTTGTGCACGCGTAAAACTGCTTCAACCCCACAACCTTTTGTGCATGTACCAAGCATGTGTAATTGCTTATTCTTTGTTAGCAAGTCTGTTTGTAGGGGGGTGGGGGGGGGGGGGGGGAGTCGAGTACTTCTGTTTGATGTGGTATGTACAATATTTTGGGCTATTTTACGGATCGGCCTTTAAATGTATTATTTTCCCCGTAGAAATTAAGGACGTTTTACACCAAGGCGCGTAACTCCTTCAGTAGAACTTTGTCGTTTATGAATATTCTGTTAAAATCTTTTCTGTGTATGCCAAACGAAGGAAAGTGTCATCTAAATCGTGTCAGTATGTTTATTTTTCTAGCTATACATACTTTTGGTCTGAGCAAGGGTTTGTATAGTATATGCTACATAAATCGTTGGTCTCGGGCATACCTCGGGAATGTTGTTATAGAAACGTTCTCCTGATAATGCATGAAATATTTGCCACTGGACGTTAAGTAACCAACAACCAATCCATAGAAATACGCTACGTTAGAACGGAAACCGTAATCACGCAACATTGACACATATACTTGAACCTAAGTCCTTTGACTGCTCGTTATATACATGTTTTAAAACCAACGTTTATGATCATATTTGTTGTCTTTTATATCATAATTGCATAATAAAATGATTAAACATTTAAAAATAAATGATTTATTACCTATTCAAGAAGTTCCGCATATCTGTTGAAATACCATTCATATTTAAGAGATTTGTTTGATTAATCAACATGAAAGAAATTTAACAAAATGTACACTTAGTCTAGTGCATATTATTTTATTTTTTTGAACTTTTTTAAACAATCTACCTGAAATATCTAATGTATAATCTCACTGCAAGTTCACAAGTCAAATATTTTTTAGAAATTGGTAAAAATATATAATTATGTCATAAAAGCACATCATACCTGTGCATAGCTATCAATGTTAACATATAAAATATATCGACCAGATTATGTTTAAAGACTATGTCGTTAACGGAGGACATCAAATTCCTCAGTGATATAATATTTGTTTTACCACAGAGGGTTCGGGTAGTGGAAGCCGTAAGGGACTTACCATTTGCTGAAGGGGATATTCTAGTGCTGGAATTGGTAAAGAATTTGGATCTTGTGGAAGGAATTGATAGAGTAACTGAAGACAAAATTCGTATTCCTTTAGATTATCACGGGAAGGTACATAGGCTTGGAAAACGTTGTAGTTCGGTTGATGAAATCCACCAGGATAAGTCCACGTGGTTTAGTGTTGAAGCACCATTTGAAACACCAATATCGCCATGGCAAAAAAGGATAGTTAAAAGTGGAAGCGTTGTTGAATTAACCGACATTGAACACGACAAAGGAATTGTTGTCCGACTTTTAGATGATCCTGTTTTCATTTCGGAAGAAACATCTTTATACTTTAAGGTTGTGTTAGACGAAGAAGAAACTTTAAAGGAAATTGTTGATGATTTTGGATTACAGAATATAGTGATTAAGGATGAATACGAACATCCTAGTGTGTTGTATGCACCGGGTAATTACATATTAACAAATATTGTAAGCGAGGAATTTGTTCTTGGTTACAGGGAAACTTTCCCAGGAGGTCAACAAACACATTTCATTATACCAGTCTCGTGTGGCTTACGGCTTATTCTGGAAATGTCATCTCCAAATATCTCAAAACCATATAAAAATGCATTTTTCGTGCCAAAACATCTTTATAGTAGTGATATGATAGCGAAGTTGTACTTGGAATATTTAAAATCTAGAACGAGACTTTTAGAAGTAAAAGAGGAATATGTACCGGATATTCCACCAAGACTTACAAAATCTTCTGTCAGCAGACAATCTCTAATGTCCAACCAATCAGGAGCTAGTTCTGGACCTGTCAGACCAGACAGACGGAGACGGACTATTTCAATACAATCAGAGGACATACCAAAGCCGTTTGAGCGTCTCTCGTCTCGTAAGTTACGGTTTGTTTTCATTTTTAAAATAATACATACATTAGGGGCCCTTTATAGATTGCTGTTCGATGTGAGCCTAAGCTAAAGAAAAAACTGCCAATAATTTCTGAAAGTACAAAGAAATAGGTCTGGTAAAAACAAAAACAAATGTAAATGCATATTTAGAAGATATCGCTACACAATCCATAAATATTGCTTAATAAATCAATTAATTATTTAACGTCCAGCTGCAAGTAATTTATAACCAGTCAAATATATATAAAAGAGTAACACACCCTAAACATAACTAGAGGCTCTTAAGAGCCTGTGTCGCTCACCTTGGTTTATGTGCATATTAAACAAAGAGCACAGATGGATTAATGACAAAATTGTGTTTTGGTGAAGGTGATGTGTTTGTATATCTTACTTTCCTGAACATTCTTGCTTCTTACAATTATCTCTATTTATAATGAACTTGGCCAATTAGTTACAGAGAAAAATATTTTGCTAAAATTTACAAAAATTTACAAAATTTACAAAATTATTAAAAATTGACTAAAAAGGGCAATAACTCCTTAAGGGGTCAATTGACCTTTTTGCGTCATGTTGACTTATTTGTGGATCTTACTTTGCTGAAACATTATTGCTGTTTACAGTTTATCTCTATCTATTATAATAGTATTCAAGATAATAACCAAAAACAGCAAAATTTCCTTAAAAATTACCAATTCAGGGGCAGCTACCCAACAACCGGCTGGCGGATTCATCTGCAAATTTCAGGGCAGATAGATCTTGAATTGCAAAACAATTTAACCCCCATGTCTGAATTGCTCTTAATGCTTTGGTTTCAGAGTTATAAGCCAAAATCTACATTTTAACCCTATGTTCTATTTTTAGCGATGGCGGTCATTTTAGTTGGTTGGCTGGGTCACTGCACACATTTTTCAAACTAGATACCTCAATGATGATTGTGGCCAAGTATGGTTAAATTTGGCCTAGTAGTTGTAGAGGAAAATTTTGGTAAAGAATTACAAAAATTTACGAAAAATTGGTAAAAAAATTACTATAAAGGGCAATAACTCCTTAAGGGGTCATCTGACCATTTTAGTCATGCAAACATATTTGTAAATATTACTTTGCTGAACATTATTGCTGTTTACAATTTATCTCTATCTATAATAATATTCAAGATAATAGCCAAAAAAACGGTATGATTTCTTCAAATTGCCAATTCAGGGGCAGCAACCCAACAACCGTTTGTCCGATTCATCTGAAAATTTCAGGGCAGATAGATCTTGACCTGATAATCAATTTTACCTCCGTCAGATTTGATCTAAATGCTTTGGTTTCAGAGTTATACGCCAAAATCTACATTTTACCCTATGTTCTATTGTTAGCCATGGCGGCCATCTTGGTTGGTTGGCCATGTCACGCCACACATTTTTTAAACTAGACATCCCAATGATGATTGTGGCTAAGTTTGGTTTAATTTGGCCCAGTATTTTCAGAGTAGAAGATTTTTGTAAAAGTTAACGACGACGGACGCTGGACGCAAAGTGATGAGAAAAGCTCACTTGGCCCTTTGGGCCAGGTGAGCTAAAAAGGAGTCGTTCAAGGTGACAGACAGGAGCAGCTCCGTTAATTAATAGTTTTAGGAGAAATTTTGAAGAAAAACTAGTTTCATAAAACAACATAAGCAAACAATCATTCGTTAAGGTTAATTTTTTAAGCATGTATCCTTGATGTATATATATTTATAAATACATGTATCGTTCTAAAAATGAAAGGGCGTGACATTTGATCTCAAATCCAACTGAAAACAGGTATCATACTCGAAACAAATGTTCAAATAAGCATAGCTTAATTAAATATATATCGTAATAATACTTTCTCTTCACCAAGGCACCTGTGAATATTCTTAAAAAATCATTTATGACCCCCATTTATAAAATCAAATCATTGTTTTGATATTTGATAACCATTGTCCTTTGTCAAATGTGTGTGAATTTTTATAATAAACATGTGTCGTATGATTTTATCCGTCAGTGAGGAGTGCAATATTCACTAAGTTTTGATTCAAGACATTCCAACACGTTTCATATAACTCCTATATTCAGTTTGTTGTTGTTATAAAATACCTGTGTGTTGCTGAAATAAATAAATTCGTCAAATAACACCTTCCTTGTCTTAAAGTAAAAGACTGATTAATTTTAACAATTGTAATGATGTCTCGTTGTTAAAGTTCAACCACACGTGTTGGGCTGTGTATGGAGACACACTTTGATAGGTTAACCATCATTGACAGAAGCCAAACATGGGTTATTTTATCTCTTGATCTTTTGATAGAATTAAATATTGTCACATACGTACATGTATCTTCATAAAACGACATGCCGTGAACAATTATGACTGACAGTTGGCCTCAGATACGAGCATTCTAGCGAGGCATGGGTTGATAAGACCAATTAAAGTTTTTTTTTTAAATTGCAACCATCTTTTCCGTCTGTTTTTCTAACAATTATTTTCGTCAAACTTTTCTCAATAATCAGCATCTTGATAATGATAAGGTTGTGACGTGTGTGGTGTACTCAGCACAACACGTGCATACTTGTTCCTGTAGAAAATGGAGCTTAAGAAATGTATGAAATTGAGAATGGAAATGGGGGGGGGGGGGGGGGGGGGGGGGGGGGTAAGGATGAAAAATTGTGTCCTGCATTTTTTTTAGCTGTAATCTCTGTCCTGCATTTTTATTTTTCACTCTAATCGGTCCTGCCTTTTTTTTTTAGTATATCCTGACTTTTTTTTACCTAAATTGTCGTCCTGACTTTTTTTTTTTGCAAGTGTCACATCCTGCCTTTTTTTTTTACTCAAAACTCCTGTCCTGCCTATTTTTTTCAAATTTCATCCTAGCCCCCCCCCCCCCCCCCCCAACCCAACCCCCTAAAAATCAAATGGTAGCTCCCTAATTGAGTAACTCTCTTTAAATAAAGAATTTATTATTATTAAATTACTATAATTATTATTATTATTATTACTTACTACAGTGTAAAATTGATAACATTTCAGAATGAACCAATACATTATTTATGATGGTTAAATTATTTGGCATGTTAGTGTATCATCATGTTACAAATAATTATGGTCGACATGTCACCCTAACCTTCGAGTTTAGGGTGAAATATTTACAAGAACCGTGACTTTACCACAACCACCAGTTATACGTAGGTGAAAACAACGAGTTTTAAAAGTTGTGGCTAATGTATGAAATTACTTGTTCTTTTACTCGTTATTAGTATTTGATGTCATTATCTTCGTAAAGCAATATCCAAAGAGAGACTCGGATTTTTGTAAACTTTACAATTCTTGTTTAATTCTTTTTTTCTGTTATTTAAATTGATAATTCCAAAAAAGCAAAATTTTATATTTTTTATGTACAATTTTGATTGTCACACGAACATTACTAACTTGGAATGGGACTAAAAAACTTTTGATGACATCTTGGTGATATTTTTTCGTTTAATAATCAAGAATTCTCTAACTTTACTGCCGAAATTCTACCGACATAACTTACTTTAAATAAATCAAATATTAACAGAAATAAATGTCTAACCCTAGATTTAGATATTTCGATTTTGCTCGAAAAATTCTATACAAAATATCGTCTTATGTTGTTTATGTGTCACAAGTTGTTCGCTTTTTGGATTTCAATTAAAAAAATCCACGTATTTCTGGTAAATGATGAAGTTATGAATTTCGTTACCACAAATTGCTCAAAACCACAACAAATTCGTCAAAAAATAGACAGATTTGGTTTGGACGTTAGGCTGTTCATGTAGAAAACTTATTTCAAAATGACGAGCACATCCTAACTTGTACGGTGATGCTGTTAACTGAGAACATAAGTTCCGGATAAACTTATCAATCCTTTAAATAAACTTATTCTAAAAGGTTACCTACCCACCATTTTTTTCTCAAAATGTCCGGTACCAAGTCAGGTAATGGCAGTTGTTATCTTATATAAAACATCAAGATGTGGTATGATTGCTAATGAGACGACTCTCCACAAAAGACCAAAATAATACAGAAATTAACAGCTATAGGTCACCGTACGGCCTTTAATAATGAGCAAAGCTCATACCGAATAGGCAGCTATAAAAGGCCCCAAAATGACAATGTAAAACAATTAAAACGAGAAAACTAACGGCCTAATTTATGTAAAAAACAAATATGCAACACATAAACAAACGACAACCACTGAATTATCTGACTTGGGACAGGCACGTACATACAGAACGTGGCGTTGTTAAAACATTTCAGCGGGACCCTTCCCTTAACCTCGGACAGTGGTTTAATAGTACATCATAAGAACGAACTATAAAAATCATTCGAAAAAGGCTTAACTCATCAGATGAACAAAAATACAAGTCGACGTGGACGGGTACTTGTACATCCCAATAACAAAAAGACATTAGGTACAGATCTGAGAGTACTCGCAGTTAACTGACAGCTAGTTCAAAGCCTCTATCAACTCAGTAATTCAGTAATAAAATAACATGCATCTAAGACTAGATATAGTTCAATTAGGTGTGTGTTACATTGTCGTTTGTTTTTTTGTTGCATTTAGTGTTTCGTTGTTTTCCTCTTATAGTTGATGTGTGCCCTCGTTTTAGTTTGTAACCCGGATTTTCAATCGATTAATGACTTTCGAACAGCGAAATACTACTGTTGCCTTTATTTACCAACTCAACACTGTACTTAGGTCTTTGAATATTGTTTTTATTGATATAAATATGTCATCAGTAAATTAAAATGCTATTGCTATTCACAGATGCACTGACACGATACCACCATCTGTTGATACCTGTATTTTGGCATTACACAATCATGTTATGTTTTACTCTAAACGTTTATGACGTCTTTACACTATATTCATTGAATTTTTGGTATGAAGCGATTGATATTTTAGTCATAGATACATTATATTTTTAGTTGTTTTGGTTTTGAAATAGCTGTCAGTACTCTCAGAACTCTTGTGTTTTAATGGATGTAGAAATACCCTGCAAGGACTGGTCTCTGTTTTCGTTCAATGCTTTTTATCTACTTTGTGTCGATCTGATGAGTCAAACTGCTTTTTATAATCTGATAGTATGTTTTACTGTTACGTAATTGTTACAGTTTAGAGGAGTTTCGGCAACTTCAAAGATGTTTAACCCTGCCACTTTCTATATATGCCTATCCCAAGTCATGAACCTGTTGTCGGTGGTTGCCGTTGGTTCATACCTGTTATATTTGTTTTTGTAAATGATTTTGTTATTAACAAGGCCGTTAGTCGCCTCAATTGAATTGTCTCATATTTTTCATGTCGGGGTCTTTATACCCGACACTGCTTACATTTCAACTTTGGTTGCTTGTCGTCTTAGTGATAACATACCCCATCTCCTTATTTTATCATTTCAAACAGTATGAATTTAGGGTTGGTTTTTTTTCAACTTTTTTTCCTCATAAATCTTCAATGTCTGAATTCATTGTTTCTTACATAGCTAATTCCACGTATTTGGATGTTAAATGAGGAAATACAAGTGTTAAACCTCCAACTGATAACAAATATTAATCTCTCCATGTGTTTTATTTCCTCGTCATCAATAAAATGTAGCGAATGTTTAATGATCAATATTTTCGATTGATTTTCGCGCTCATAACACACGTTTGCTGAATACCTTTCACCAGGAACGATCGTGGACAAAAGTTTCTTGACAAAAAGAGACACACTTACTCACCCATAGTTTATAATGCAAGTAATTAAAAAAAATAATGACTCACTTACAAAATCTTTTTTGTCACACCTATAAAATATTATAAAACCACATTCACTATATAGATCATCTAAGTTAGTTTAAGTCCCCATCCATCATAAGTAGTGTGCATACAAATACCCTTTGAATAAGAAAACACTTCCTATAAAGTATTTGTTCTTAAGTGCATGAACAAGGTACATTAACTTTTCAAAAATACTATGAAATCAGTTATTTTGTGACATTATAAAGATGTCAATCAATCATTCATTCATTTTTTGTTTCGACCATGTTGAATGAAGTTGTCACACACTCTCTCCATTTGTTACTCGAGAAGCAGTATATCAGCTGTTCCAGAACGAACTATCGGGGAGCGATTAGTAGCCATCATGCAGACCAAAGAAACAATCCCCTAGATTCAAGACAATTGCAATCACGAAACGCAAGCTCTTGGTTATCGCATCAATTTGAAGATATATACGCAATATGCAGGCGCTGCTAGGATTTTGCTACATAGAAATGTAAAGTTCACAATAAGACGGCTAAAATCATATATGTTGACGTTAAGTTTAGTTGCAAACCGGCCATCGTTTTCATTTGCTAGATGTTATTGTAGATATTCACGTGTTTCAATACTACCTATCTTTAGTTTAAGCATAACTGCATAATTACATATGTATATATGCACTGGAAATAAGAGAGAAACGGGTTTTTGATGGTGTTTTATTTTATTAAAAAAAAATTTAGTTAAAAAATGTTATCCCAGCAAAAAAAGTTAAAAGTAACGGAAATGCATAAGTGTCAATTCATAAGAGAATGTATTTAACCAATTGAACATGTATATTACAGTTGACGAAACAAAGTGTGCAAGTTTGTCGGAAGTAAACGTAAGTAGACATGAACTAACGCCCCTTTTAAGGTGCTTATATAACTCTTAAATTAGCTGTTGAATTGCCATGGTTTTTTTTACTTTCTTTTGACCGTGATTAAAACTAAAATAACTGTCTTCATAATTACACTGCAAAAAAAGAAAATAAAAAAAGGTGTCATCTGAGATGAAATCGGCATCTTGCATAATAGTTATCAAAGGTACCAGGATTATAATTTAGTACGCCAGACGCGCGTTTCGTCTACACTGAATAAGACTCATCAGTGACGCTCAAATCAAAATATTTATAAAGCCAAACAAGTACAAAGTTAAAGAGCATTGAGGATCCAAATATACCTTTGGTTATTTTTGTCATTTAGTTGCGGACTCGTTGATGTATAACCAACATGTCACATAATAAACGTTTATGATGAAATGTTGGCTGTTTTCCTGTTCTTCTATTATTTGAATGCTATCTTTCCCATTGACGTCCATATTCAGATTTCTTTTATATAGTCAGCAACTAAGCTGCTAGAAAAAACCCAGCATATGATGAAATAATAATTTGACCCAAAATCCCTCCATGTAGTAAACAATACCAAAAGAAGACACGGTGTATTATGTCAAAGTTATCTCACAATGAGGCACAACAGTCCACACCACTCTACAATTTCGAAACGACTACTAGTACCAATGTCAGTGGAACCATTGAAGCATTATATGGACAATATAAATAATACTTCAATGGCGGAACCCAGTGCTAAATAAATACCACGCTACATTTACCGCAAATAAAACAAAATATCAAACAAACTAGGTGCATTAATTTTTCTATTTAACTTTAGTCAGGAACAATTAACCAAAAAGAATGAAAGTCAAAACATAGAAACAATGCGAGCATTTAGACATCTTTGAGATGCATCAAACATAAGTTTAATAACTTGACAGAAATATGAGAACATAAAAAAAGATGTGGTGTCATTGCCGATGAGACAACTCTCCACAAGATACCAATTGACAAAGAAATTAACAAATATAGGTAACCGAAATGATAAATGTAAAACAATTCAAACGAGATAACTAACGGCCTAATTTATGTACTAAAAATGAACGAAAAACAAACGACAACCGAATTACAGGTTCCTGACTTCGGACAGGCACATACAATCATAATGTTGTGGGGTTAAACATGTTAGCGGGACCCCCCCCCCTTTTAACCTGGGACAGTACATAGGCCGAACTATGAAAATCAGTTGAAAAAGGCTCAACTCATCAGAGGGGTACAAATAGAATTACTACACAGAATGGACGTGGCCGGGTATTTGCATATCCCAAAAAACAAAAAGACACTTAAGTCCAGATCTGATAGTACTCACAGTTAATGACAGGTAGTTCAAAGCCACTAACAACTAATAAAAAAAACAATCATGAATCTAAAACTAGATTATCAAACAGTTCACATCCAACAATCAATGGATTTAGTGTAAATACGTCATAAACATTCAGAGAAAATCATGACCTTGTTCAATCTTTTTTTTTAATTTCAAAGGATAGCGTTTTTGAAGGCAGCTCCGACGGGAATTCTGAGGTGCGATCTCCTCCTTACATGGAACTTAACAAAACTGATATCGCAACAACTCATATTTATGATGAGATGGCATTTGACGACATGGAACATACTCAATGTGCAGAAAATACAACTACCTCGACCACTAGAAATGTGTTCTTTATGTGCTGTGGAAAATCTTGTGAAGATTCGGATGATATCCACGATATGTCAGTATATCGACTGGTAAAATTCTTAAACAGAAACCAGTTGCCGAGTATGGCGGAAGTATGTAACAAACATAAGTTAGATGGTGCATTTATCTCAGAGTTGACAATAGAAGATCTTATGAACGAACCATTTCTACAGAGCGAAGAACAAGTGGAAGTCTTTATTAACTTGGTTTCTAAACAAAGTAAAAATAAATAATATCACATAATATGATGGCTATACATGTTTTAATCATATAATTAAGTATGATGGATTGTAAGAGAACAAACACCTTCTTGATATTTATAGTTGTCACGTTTAGAAACCAATGCATTCAACATCGAAAAATAAGAAAGCAAAATTGGACACAGAGTAATACTGTTCAAATAAAAGGACCAAGATAAGTAAAAAATAAAGTCCACGACACATCGAGGCACACAAAAAAGTCTTTAATAATCAGAAAAAAAAGACAACAATGAATCAAGATATGTGAAAGTCTCGTATAGCAAGTTAACAGGGATTATATAGAGAAAAAAAGGAAAAGCACGTTTTATTATTGACAAGACAAAAAAAAATCATCCAAAGAATAGATAATAAAACAAAACAGAAACCAAAACTAAATGACAAGACAAGAAAAATCATCCAAAGAATAGATAATAAAACAAAACAGAAACCAAAACTAAATGACAAGACAAAAAAAAACATCATCCAAAAAATAGATTAGATAATAAAACAAAACAGAAACCAAAACCAAAACTAAATCTAAACCTATAATAAACAAATGTTCTATTCTCAATTTTATTAATTACCTGAAAACTTCCTTTTTGTTTGTTGTTTGTGTCGTTTAAAAGATTAATGCATCAGAATGCATACTTGTTTGAACAATCGATTAGCCAGATATGCTTCTTCCTTAGTAATGATCTAATTTAAGGAAAATAATTATACTTTAAATTAATGCGACTGTCGTACAAGTGAGAGGTTTAGCGCTAAAAAAAACAGGTTCAATTCACCATTGAAAATGTCTGTACCAAGTCAGGAATATGACAGTTGTTGTCCATTCGTTTGATGTGTTTTATCATTTGATTTACCAATTTGATTAGGGACTTTCCGTTTTGAATTTTCCTCAGAGTTCAGTATTTTTGTGATTTTACTTTTAACACTAGAAATAAATGTTTTTGCACAATTATGAGCCCTTGTCGTGTTGGAAGCAGTTTGCTTTAATACACATCGAAACTGACACAAGGGTTTAACATGGTCGTATAAATTTAAGGAACAGTTAAAAATTACAGAGAACAAACGAGGTGATTAATAAACTTTATGAAGAGGGCCCCGATTTTGTCATTTCGATTTCCACACGAAGCACACTTCATTATCAGTGTCTTATCAAGTATTCAGAGCCAACATTTTATTAGGAATGTGTCTTACCATGCTTACCAGAAAAACAACTCATAAAAGTAACAAGACTTAGTTATATAGTTTTGTACATCAGATGCGATTTTCGTCTATCAGACTCGTCAGTGCCGCTCGAATCAAAATGTTAAAAGACCAGCAATTGAACGGTTTTGCCAAATACATTAAAAGTTATCTACTCTTACGGTAGAAACTCCTTAATATTTGGATTAATTCAAAGTTTTATAAACAGTTTTTGGGTAATATCAATGATACTTCATGTCTACACAGAAGTAGTGAAATATAACAAGATGTAACTACGACGTGTATTTTCTTATCTTCAAGGTGTTTGTTGATCGATCAAATGATATCTTAATTTATACAAGTCGTTATAATTTTACACACGGAACTATTATGGATGTTTCCCATACCTGGAGAACTTAAATATTTTGTTACCGTAAACTGGTAAAAAATTGATGATGTAATTTATGTTTTTCTAATCATTGTCCCATATATCGATTCTCAATTTTCATTCATTATTTCAGCACATAAATAAAGGCGATAGTATTATTATACTGCTGTTCGAAATTCAATAATCGATTGAGAGAAAAAACAAATCCGGGTAACAAACTTGACTGAGGAAAACACATCAAATATAAGAGAACTACGACAAAACACTAAAATGTAACACGCACAGAAACGAGCTACAGTATAACAATGGCCATATCCCTGACTTGGTACAGGACATTAAAAAAAATGGTGTGTTGAGCCTGGTTTTGTGGCTAGCCAAACCTCACTCTTTTATGGCAATGTTAAATATAACACTAAAATGACAACAATAAATGACAGGAATGCAGTACAAATAAACATAAACCTATAACTGTTAAATGGTGAAAAAGCCAATGTGCATATTTCACGTCTTTGTCAGTGAGTGGGCGTCAGTCTCGGCAGCGCTTTTTCGAATTTTCCTTTACAAAGATTTTGTAACCAAACATTTTCAAAAACATTGGCAAAATTCTTTCACAATATATTATCATTTAATTTTTAAAAAATGCGAATTTATTTATCTATTATTTACTAGTAATTGATAAACATTCCTTTCAGAGTGAATGCGTTAAAAAGGGAATTTTCTGAAAAAAAAGCAGACGAACCTTTCAGGAACTTCTTAGGAAGAAAGATAAGAAGTTAGCAATATCCTTTAACTCTACTTTCCGCTATATAGATGACGTTCTTTCACTAAACAATTCAAAATTTGGTGACTATGTGGAACGCATCTATCCCATCGAATTGGAGATAAAGGATACTACAGATACAGTTAAGTCGGCTTCATATCTTGACTTACATCTAGAAATTGACAATGAGGGTCGGTTAAAAAGAAAACTTTACGACAAAAGAGATGATTTCAGCTTTCCAATTGTGAACTTTCCATTTCTAAGTAGCAACATTCCAGCAGCACCTGCATACGGGGTATATATCTCCCAATTGATACGATATTCCCGTGCTTGCATTTCCTATCATTATTTTCTTGATAGAGGGTTACTGCTCACAAGGAAGCTATTAAACCAAGAGTTCCAAATGGTGAAGTTGAAATCATCCCTTCGTAAATTTTACGGACGCCATCTCGAGTTGGTTGACCGTTATGGAATAACCGTTTCACAAATGATATCGGATATGTTCCTTACGTCGTAACTACAATCCCCTTCCCTTTCATGAATGTGACCTAACGAATTAGACTATTTACCGGATTTGTAATCACATAAGCAACACGACGGGTGCCACATGTGGAGCAGGATCTGCTTACCCTTCCGGAGCACCTGAGATCACACCTAGTTTTTGGTGGGGTTCGTGTTGTTTATTCTTTAGTTTTCTATGTTGTGTCATGTGTACTATTGTTTTTCTGTTTGTCTTTTTCATTTTTAGCCATGGCGTTGTCAGTTTGTTTTAGATTTATGAGTTTGACTGTCCCTTTGGTATCTTTCGTCCCTCTTTCACCGAGATAGAAAGGAAAAAGATCACAAAAGAAAACATAACTTGTAACAAGGACTTCTGAGGTAGGAAGAAAAGAAACAACATGTTGTTTTTAAACCGAACTGTTGATCGATATCACAGGAAACATTTAAGACCTAGCACTGTTTGTATGCCTTTCAATTGCTTTAAACTGACCATTAACCTTTAGATGTTTTTGACATAAATATCCTAGTAATAAAGGTTTCTGTTGCATACACATTTACCGTACAATTAATTTATTCAAGCTATATATTCTAACAGGATTCTGCAATACTACCCTCAAAATAATTCAGCACCTTAAAATCTACTTCTATAAAAGTTAACATGTAAGATTAAAACCACGCGAAAAAAGAAACAATTTTAAGTCCATTAAAAATTTCTTATCGTTAAAAAAATATTTAAAGATTTGTTTAATCTATTAATAGCTATCTATTAATGCAAAGCAATCCAAACATTAAATATTTGTTTTAGTTTGTCAACCTCTTTATTCGTGCAGATTTAATGGATATATGTATTATATTTGAATTATATGCTGCAATTTTAAGAACAATAAAGAAGCAAACCATTTACAATGGCAATTTTCTCTGTAAAAGATGAAAACAAATAGAAAAAGAAAAAGAAAAGAAGAAATCAAAGGCATATAAAGTTGGCAGTATACAAAAGAAAAGAAACCACAATAAAAATTAGCATAAACATCTGGTATGAAATGGAAAAACATATGGATCTCAAATGGAATTCTTCCACAGGACCCTGAACAAACCACAGATTCCACTACTTTTCAATCTAGACGGCACAGAATGCAAAGTGTTTTTCGATTTAAAAACAACAGGTTGGAAACAACATTCAAATAGTTTTAACAGATATGTCATCCCAAGTATGGAGATTCAGATTGAGGTCAGTAAGATTACTGGTATAACATACAGCCATGGAACAAATAAAATGTATGTTCTAGGAGAAATAGTTGAACCTGTGTCACTACATAAAGCCCTACTTGATTTTATACATTTTTACTGAAGAATAAAATTGTTTCAAGGACAGTATGCATGCAATTAGCAAAATATGGTATATCTTTGAAATACATGAAGTTGGCATCTGTACGAGATGTTAATGGGTAGAAATTTAACTTACTGGGCCATAAGATACCAGCAGGCATCAGACCTTAATTATCCTCTCATGGGTTACAATATATTATTTGATAAAAGTCATATAGAATTAAAATTTTGCACGGCATCAAAAATGAAATTAATTTTACTGCCTATAGACCATTATTTTTTTAATAAAATATGCTTGTCACAGGACAACCCATCAGAGCCATATTAACATGCCAATGGTAGGATTTGAATCTTGAATAAATGACGAAGCCTAATTTCTACCCTACTTTCATTTTGGCCAAATCACAACTTTCACTTTCAACAATAAATTTTACCACATGCTTTATTTATTTCAATGTGTATGCAACTGATATGACCACTTAAATAGTAAATATTTCAAAGAAAACAGTAGTCAGAATACTTAGGAAGAAAATAATCTTGAAATAATTGTGAACTATAATGTGGTCTAAAGCCACCAAAGAGTGTGAAATCCATTCATGACTACTTTCAGAATAAAGAATGAATTTGGTATGGCTAATCAATAAATATAGGGTATGTGTGTTCCTACAACCTTACCGTGTCACCCTGTTATTTGTTTTATTGTCCTCCCAACACAATGAAGCTACCAAGGATGTGATGTTTCAGTCTGTCCGTCTGTCTGTCCTTTTGTTATCAGCGCAACTATCTTAAAACCGAACAATAGAATTTTATGAAACTTGGCAGGTGGTAAGAACGCAATAATTAGTTGTGTATATTACAAGGTTTTAGGAATTTTTGATTCCCTGCATTATAATTTATATTTTGAGTAATGGTCCCAGTCAATTGACACTAAAAATGAATAATTAACCATTCTGATCTGCAAAATAAATACCGCCAAAATTAAACATACAAGTAGTTGGATATTGGACACTATGAAATGAATGTGTAAAAAATCATTTCTCTGAAGCTACTAAAATAAAATGAACCATTGAGAGTCACATGAAGGCCAAAATTGCATGGAACACACTACTTCATAATAATAAATGTACATCCATATGTGTCAAAGATATAAGACCTAGGTTAAAAAATCATGGCCTGGTAATTTTTCTTGCAATAAACTACTCAGTTGACCTTATGGTCAAATTTCAAGATCATCATGGTGCAACATACATTACCTCATGATGATACATACACATACCAAAGATCTTAGATCCATGTCAAAAGACAACTAGTCATGACTTGGTATTATGCCAAAAGAAACTGCCTTTAAGGTCAACGTTTTTATTTTACTTTCAGGTATTTTGATGATGTCATATCACTGAGTTACCAATATTTCAGCCAATACTTACATCTCATATAGGCTAGTGAACTTGAAATTAAGGATACTACTGATACTAGGAGGAATACCTTGATCTTTTCCTCAATATTGACACAGATGGAAGACTTCACACTAAAATTTATGACAAACAGGACGATTTCAACTTCCCAATTATCAATTTCATGGTGTTAAAATATCTCAGTTGATAGGTTATGCTCGTGCATGTTCACACTATACGGATTTCATATATAATGGTGCGCTTCTTACGCAGAAACTGCTCCAACAAATTTATGAGGAGGAAAGATTTTTAAAATGACACTCATCACGATTGGATGATACATACGATGTCTGTGCCTAAACTAACTATTAGACCATTTTTACAACGTCTTAGATTGTGATTTACCATTTATGTTGCCAAGTCTTTTAAGTACGGAACATGACCTATTCCCGTTTTTGCTGTTTTATGTGCTGTCCTATGTTTTACGTGTTGTTTTTATTCTGTGGTTAGCATGTCGAAATGTACTATTGTATTGTTTATTTGTGCATTTTTCTGTCCTGAATTTTTCTTGCATTTATTTATTCTGTATTCCTGTCATGTACATGGTGTCATTTGAGTGTTATATTTAACATCACAATTTACAAGTTCGGCTAAACAAGGTTCAACCCAACATTTTTTTCTTAAAATGTCCTGTACCAAATGAGGAAAAATGCCAGTTATTGTTTTATAGATCGTTTCTGTGAGTGTTGCCTTTATTTATGGTCACATAAAGATCATCATTACAAAGGACACTCAATTTCAGTATGATCCAAGCACATTGCCTTGTTTTCTGGCACAAATACATTTATTATACCTTGAGGTCAAATTTGAACTTCACAGGAAGATCATCATGGTACATAACACTCTACCTCATGATGATACTTCAAAATACAAAATATTTAAGCCCTAGTTCACAAGACCAAAAAGCTATGCCCCAAATATACTATCAGAATGAAACTTGCTCTTATTTATTGAGGGTGGTGGTATTATATAAAATTTAAAATGAAAAAAAAATTGGTGTTAAAAATTTGATAAATTTTTGAATGAATAACAGACTGATATAGCGCTATAAATGGTTAGTTTAAAATAAGAAAAAAATCAAATACTTTGCACACCATTTTTTCAATTTTGAAGGCCGAATCTTAGACCCTTAATTCAGACAAAAATTTAAATCGAGTAAAACAAAACTTACAAGTAAAGGGTATAAGTGAACTAAAATTCGCCTCAGTTATCACTATAAACTATGCTATTGTCAATTTGGAATTAAATTCAACATATATACCCCTGTACCCATATTTCTGAAACTTCCAAATTTGACAATACTAGCATGTAAAACATGTCATATTCAAGTTTCTAAATCTTTTAAACGTATGGTTAAAATCCTATGAAATTATAAGATGTTTAGCTTCGCCTATTCTATAAGTCAGGAAAATGGCTATTGTTATATTATAGTTCGTTTCTGTGTGTGTTGCATTTTAGTGTTGTGTCGTTGTTTGATTATATTTGATATGTTTCACTCAGATTTAGTTTGTAACCCGGATCTGTTTTTTTCTCAATATATTTACGAATTTCGAACAGCGGTGTACTTCGGATGTTGTCTACATTACGGTATGGTTGTTGTCGCTTTGAAACATTGCCCATTTCCTTTCTTAAGTTTGCTGTTGCCTAGATCTATTAATGCTGAGCTTTTCTCATCACTTGGCGTCCGTCGTCGTTAACTTTTACAAAAATCTTCTCCCCTGAAACTAACAGGCCAAATTGAACCAAACTTGGCCATAATCACTATTGGGGTATCTAGTTTAAAAATGTTTCCGAAGACCCGTCCAACCAACATAGATGGCCGCCATGGCTAAAAATAGAACATAGGGGTACAATGTAGATTTTGCTTTAAATCTCTGAAACCAAAGCTTTTAGAACAAATCTGACATGATTAAAATTGTGAATCAGGCCAACATCTGTCTGTCCTTCATTTTTCAGACGAATTAGACAATCCGCTGTTTGGTTTCTGCCTCTGAATTTGTAATTTTGAGGAAATTCTGCAGTTTTTGGTTATAACTCTTGAATTTTATTATAGATAGAAATAAACTGTTAACAGCTAAAATTGTTCAGCAAAGTAAGATCTACAAACAAGTCAACATGACCAAAACGGTCAATTGACACCTTTAGGAGTTATTGTCCTTTATAGTAAATTTTTAACAACTGAGACAAAATTAACCAAACTTGTTCACAACTATTATTAGGGTATGGCCGTTGAACATAGGTGTAAAATGCAGTTTTTGGCTTATATCTCTGAAACTAAATCATTTAGAGCAAATTTGACGGAAATAAAAAAAAAAAGAAAGGTTATCAGGTAAAGCTATATGTGTCCTGAAATTTTCAGACGAATCAGACAAACTGTTGTTAGGTTGCTGCCTTTGAATTAGTAATTTTAAGGAAATTGTGTTGTTTTTGAATATTATTGTAGAGAAAGATAATTTGTAAACAGCAATTATGTTAAGCAAAGTAAGATCTACAAATAAGTCAACATTACCAAAATGGTCAATTGTCCCCATAAAGAGTTAATGTCCTTCAAAGTCAAATTAAATTTTTTTTGTAAATTTTTTGGAATCTTTTACGAACGTCGTCTTCTGATACAGTTGAGACAGGTTGACCAAAACTTTGCCACAATCAGCATGAGCTTTTTTTACAAAAGTGTCCGAAGACCCTTCCTGCCTACCAACAAAATAGAAAATAGGGGGAGAAATGCAGTTTTTGACTTGTATTTCTGGAACTAGAGCAAACATATAACGGTTGCGTTATTCCATTCATCAATTGTAAATAAAAATATCATGTGTCAGACACAGGCTCCTTGGAGCCTCTAGTACAAAAAGAGGGACGAAAGATACAAGAGAGACAGTCAAACTCATAAATCGAAAATAGACTGACAACGCAATGGCTAAAAATGAAAGAGACAAACAAACAATAGTACACATGACACAACATAGAAAATTAAAGAATAAGCAACACAAACCAACACCAAAAACTAGGGGTGATCTCAGGTGCACCGGACGGGGTAAGCAGATCCTGCTCCACATGTGGCACCCGTAGTGCAACTCTCTTGTAAAACAGAAACATAATCTGACCATACATACTGATATATAACACGTAGTCTAATAATGATTATTTGAAGATATATTTTTTATCACATAATTAGGTCTTTCAACTTTTTGTGCTTTTCTTCTGATTATTTTTTTTTTCTTCTGCCGTCCGAAATGCTTTTTTGTCTTACAACATATCGAATGGATTTTTGGCCAATGATGTTGTACAGTAATGGGAGTTTCAAAACTCACCCCACTGACCGAACACTTATTCATAAAGGAGTTATCTCCCTGCGTCCCCTTTTTTTTTTGTTATCGCTATATCTCTAAAACTGTTTTCACCAAATTGTTCGTCTACTCTTAAGAATGATTTGGTTAATTTTGACTTGAGTGATCGGAAGACATCTTATGGGAGTTATTTCCCTTAGAAAATTTAAGATAGGCGATATGTTGGATCAATTCAATAACAACAATAACAACAGACGTTATAAGTGGTAGAGGTCTACAATCTTTTGATATGAAGTCCTTGGTCCATTTGAAGGAATTTGAGGTCAAGGTCAAAGGTCAAGGTCTTGTACAAAGAGGCAAATTATGTAATTTTGGCTCCATTTAAAGAGTTTAATGTGTGTTTGAATGCCAACCAACCAACCAATCAATCAATCCATCAGTCCATCCATGTTTCCGTCTCATGTGTTTAATATGGGGTCCCAAGATCTTCAATGTTTCTTTTTCGCTCGTTTCAAGAGACCCTATCCAACGTGTTTAATCATTCAATTTACCAACCAATCAATGCATTTTTCCGTCTCGTGTGTTTAATACGGGGTCCAAGATCACATTTGTTTCTTTTTCGCCTGTTTCAAGAGTCCCTATCCCACGTGTTTAATTGATCAACCAACCAACCAACCAACCAATTAATCAACCAATAAACCAACCAATCGTTCAATCAATCAACCAACTTATCAATCATTGCATGCATGTTTCCGTGTGTTTAATACGGGGTCCAAGGTCTCATTTGGTTTTTTTTCCCCCGCTTGTTTCAAGAGACCCTATCCCAAGTGTTTAATTTATAAACCAACCAACCAACCAACCAACCAACCAATCAATCAATCAATATGTATGACAGTTTATTTATGATAGTATATTTAAATCAATATGGAAGGAAAAAACTCTCAATTATTCAAGAAGAATTGAATTTTAATATTGTTCTTACATCTCTTCCGCGTCACGTGATATCTCCTCAATCTGGCGCGAGAGTCGGGCGCTGGACCTGAAATAAAATAAAAACTTTCCAAACTAAACATGAAACTTCTCCGGTAAAACAATACTGTAGACCCCTTACACAAACAAACACACACACACACACACACACACACATCAATCAATCATGTTTCAGAGAGGGGGAGAAAGACCGTTTACAATTGCTTTTTTAAAGCAATTGATTTATATTTTTGAAAAAGTATTATTCTGTACAGTTTATAAAAATCCCAAAATCAATATCATATCACAACAGGGAGTAAATTGATAATGAACTTATGTAAATACACAGATACTTTTGCATAGGTACTATTTCAGTACCAAAAATATGTTGTACTGGAAATCTACTTTTAATATTCAGTACTATTTTGTTACTTTAAAATTATTGTAATATTTAGGTACCTTTATTTTACAATACTTGATTTGTAATTGAAAATTAAGTACTACAGATTTTTGGTAACATCGTTAGATTTTCAGCATTTTGAATGTTTGTCTATTTCAAATCTTTTATAGTTATGATGTTCAGACATGGAATACTGTGATCATTGTAGGTATTATTTATGTACCAATATTTTATGTACGAATGAAGTACATTAAAACATAGCTACATAAATCTTACAATAATTTTAAAGTAAAGAAATAGTACTTAACATTAAAAGTAAAATTTCAGTACTACAGCTTCTAAGTACAAACCTAATTATTACCTATGCAAAAGTAGCAGTGAATAAACACATGGTAATTAATATAAAAAAGAGGCATTTAGGAGGGGCTAATATGTCAATCATCTGTTGATAACTAGTGTCCAGATATTAATCTCTGACCACAAGATACATAGTGTGGTCTTATCTCATTGTATCATGTGTATTGCAACAAAAGTAATTGATGGAACATGGAAGTAAACAGAGAAAAGGGAAAAAATACGAAAAAGAGAAAATCTAAATAGAAAAAAATTAACCAAAATGAACAAAAGTGTATAGCATGTGTTCGAATCCCGGCGAGGGAAGAACAAAAATTTAGCGAAAGTAAATTTACAGATCTAACATTGTTGGGTTGATGTTTAGACGAGTTGTACAACTTCTGCAAGCTCTTAAATATCGAATAAGTTTGGAAATATATATCCCATATGAAGGTAAAGACTCATCAGTGACGCTCAGATCAAAGTAGTTATAAATCCAAACAAGTACAAAGTTGAAGAGTATTGAGGATCCAAAATTCCAAAAAAGCATTGAGGATCCAAAATTCAAAAAAATTGTGCCGAATTATGACTCTCGAACAGCAAGCGGTATACTACTGTTGCCTTTATTTAATCACCTCTGTCTCAGCAACATTCTTTATGTGTAAGTGCGGACAGAAAACCGACCGTTATCAAAGAAAAAACATCTCTTGAAAATTATCCAATCGTATAAGCTGAATCGTAGGAAGGCGTTAAACTAAAAATAAAAAATAGCCTTTCTAGTAGGCATAATTATTTGAACGAGTGCGACCTCTGACAATTGTTTATTTGGAGTTCTCCAGTAATTTTGTGATTTTACTTTTTATTTCATTCACGTTTTCAAGATACAACTGATTGAAATTTGTATTTAGAAATTTAATTTTTATCGTTTATACTTGATTTTTAATCATTCTAGTATCCAGTAGTTGCAAGTGTTCTTTAAAACATCCGAAGAGGAACGACATTTTCCTTTCAAATCTTCGACACTTATAGTGGTGAAATTTTAGACCCTGAGTGTATAATTAATGCTGTATTTTTTGTCTGATAAGACATGATTTATAACATACTTTTCACTTCCTCCTGTGAAGTAGATTTGTCAGAGGACATCCCTCTTTTTTTTTAAATTTACATTGAAGTTCAATAATTTTGTAAATACCCTTTTCAAACGAATTTGGCTATTAATTGTGTAAACGAAATCCTCTTTATATCAAATAGCTCCCATCATTGACCTCAATGGCAAGAGCAGTATATACATCTGGAGGCTACATACTCCATAATGATTGAATTCAATGAGGAAATAATTTTTTTGCTGACGGCAAATTTCTTGACGCTGTAAACACTAAATTTGTTTGTTCACCGGTTGATAATATGGAAAGGCCGTCATTACCTTAGCTGTGTTTGGCAAAACTTTTAGGATTTTTTTGTCCTCAATGCTCGGCACTGGGTTCATGACTGAAGGTTGCAAAATAGAAAATATTCAATGATTTCAGGTCCTAACATTTGTCGGAATTATTTCGGTAATCAAATATCAATATTAACTTTTTTATCTTACTTGTAGGCAAACAAAATTTAGTGTGCTCATTTATACACTATGCCAACTTCATCTGTGTATGGAATATACATTTCCCAACTTATTCTGTATTCAAGAGCGTGCAGTTCATACTCAGACTTTGTAAAACGTCACCAGTGTTTGATCAGAGAGATGACGATCACGGGGCATGTCAAAGAACGTCTCGTCCTATCTGTAAAAAGTAAAATCACAAAAATACTGAACTCAGAGGAAAATCAATTCGGAAAGTCCATAATCACATGGCAAAATCAAAAAAAAAAAAAAAAAAAAAAAAATGAGTTCATCGGAAGGTACCAACACCTTGTTGATAAATATTCAGTATCAACTTCACAAATAATACACGATTGTCTTGTATAGATTCTGGGTACTGACGTTGTTTGTCATCTTACTAACGTGTTATACTATTCTTTTATTGATTGGTCTGTTTTTATCGATATATATTTTATGTGGCTCGGTACTTGTACATCCCGTCATTGTATTCTTGACTTTCCTCTTCGGTAATTTGTTTTATTTGTATGTCGTTTGGTGTTTCTTTGATACAGCCCGTTATTGTGCTATTGTACATTTTTTATTCTCTGCTTGATGTGCTGCTTTGTTACACATTTGTTTATTATTATAGTGAATAGGATTATTACACAATGTTCAACATTTTTGACTTTTTTACCTGTTTGACCTGTTCACACATCGTTACTACTTTCATCCAAGTGAGAGGTTTAGCTAGCTATTAAATAAGGTTTAATCCATCATAATTTTTTCAAGTGAATGCCTGTACCAAGTCAGGAATTTGACAGTTATTTAACCAATTGTTTGATGTGTTTATGCTTTTGATTTTGCCATTTGATGATTCCAAATTTTTATTAAAGTTCGGAAATTTTGTTATTTTACAGCTTTTGGTTATTTCCTTAATATTATTATAGATAGAGATAAACTGTAAGAAGCAATAATATAAAGCAAAGTTAGATCTACAAATAAGTCAAGATGACCAAAATGGTCAATTGAGCCCTTAAGGAGATAGTGTTGTTTTGTATAGTCAATTTTTAATAATTTTCATAAATTATGTCAATTTTTACAAAATATAAGAGATAAACTGTAAAAGAGGGACGAAAGATACCAAAGGGACAGTCAAACTCATAAATCTAAAATAAACTGACAACGCCATGGCTAAAAATGAAAAAGACAAACAGACAAACAATAGTACACATGACACAACATAGAAAACTAAAGAATAAACAACACGAACCCCACCAAAAAACTAGGGGTGATCGCAGGTGCTCCGGAAGGGTAAGCAGATCCTGCTTCACATGTGGCACCCGTCGTGTTGCTTATGTGATTACAAATCCGGTAAATCGTCTAATTCGGTAGGTCACATTCATGAAAGGGAAGGGGATTGTAGTTACGACGTAAGGAACATATCCGATATCATTTGTGAAACGGTTATTCCATAACGGTCAACCAACTCGTGATGGCGTCCGTAAAATTTACTAAGGGATGACTTCAACTTCACCATTTGGAACTCTTGGTTTAATAGCTTCCTTGTGAGCAGCAACCTTCTATCAAGAAAATCATAATAGGAAATGCAAGCACGGGAATATCGTATCAATTGGGAGATATATACCCCGTATGCAGGTGCTGCTGGAATGTTGCTACTTAGAAAGTGAAAGTTCACAATTGGAAAGCTGAAATCATCTCTTTTTTCGTAAAATTTTGTTGTCAGCCGATCCTCATTGTCAATTTCTAGATGTAAGTCAAGATATGAGGCCGACAGCAGTAATGTACAGCAAAGTTAGATCTACAAATAAGTCAAGATGACCAAAATGGTCAATTGAGCCCTTCAGGAGTTATTGTTTTTTATAATCAATTTTTAATAATTTTCATAAATTATGTAAATTTTTACAAAATATAAAAGTTAAACAGCAATAATGTACAGCAAAGTTAGATCTACAAATAAGTCAAGATGATAAAAATGGTCAATTGAGCCCTTAAGGAGTTATTGTTTTTTATAGTCAATTTTTAATAATTGTCATAAATTATGTAAATTTTTACAAAATATTTTCCACTGTAACTACTGGTTCATTATAGATAAAGATAATTTTAAGCAGCAATAATTGTCATCAAAATAAGATCTACAAACACATTACCATCACCAATACAAAATTTTGTCATGAATCCATCTTAGTCCTTTGTTTAATATACACATAAACCAAGGTGAGCGACACACGCTCTTTAGAGCCTTTAGTTGTTTTTTTTTTATCACACATCGTTGTCAATAAAATGGAATTTTATGCGACTGTCATAAAAGTGAGAAGTTTAAACCAGGTGCTGTCCACAATTTTCTACATAGAAAAATGCTTCTATCAAGTTGGAACTTGACAGTTGTTATCCATTCGTTTGAGTTTTTGGTTTTGTCATTTGATTAGGGACTTTTCATCGGAATGCAGTATTTTTGTGATTTTACTCCTGTTGTAGGTATGTAAATTAAATGTCATCAAAGTAAGGTATTAAATAATTCTGAAAAACATCAAGTTTAGAAAACCTCCATTTCTTTTTACCGCCTAATTTCATGATGTTAGTTAAATTATTTTTCAATTTGATGTAACTACCTCATTTTTCTTTTTAGTTGATTTTTCATATTCAACCTATTTATTATGATTTAAAGACATATTGTGCATTAAAACTTACCTTACGAAATAAATTGCAGACACTTGATAGTATGACTAACTTGTTATTATGGTGACTTAGGTAATTACACAATGTTGATTGCTGTACCCCTGTATTTGACATCGTTACCTTTTATGTCAATTTTGGCACAACTTTTTGGAATTTTGGATCCTCAATGCTCTTCAACTTTGTAATTTGTTTGGCTTTATAAATATTTTGATATGAGCGTCACTGGTGAGTCTTATGAAGGCGAAACGCGCGTCAGGCGTGCTAAATTATAATCCGGGTACACTTGATAACTATTGTTTTGTTCACATAAATGTTGTAAATATGAACGAAATGTTAGCGACCGTCTTACAACTGTACAAGTGAGAGGTTTAATACCAAATCCAATCCAACATTTTCGACACATGAAACTGCCTGTACCAAGTCAGGAATAGAGTTTTTATTCATTCCTTTGATGTGTGTGAGCTTTGGACTTTGCAATTTGTTTTGGGACTTTACAATCGAGAACTTGAATTACACAGTTAAAATCTATATATCAAATAACCTCAAGAATTCAGTTTTGATAACCCCAAGAATTCAGTTTTTGTAGAAATAGAATTTTATTTTGGAACTGAATGTGGACCAATTAAAAAAACGTGACCAATTTCAAAAATCAAAGGACACAGTTTGATTCAGCACATTAAATAACCACAAGAAATCAAGACTGAATTTTAATAACACAATGAAATTGGTCAAGAAATAAGTAATTACAGCAAAGTATTATTAAAGTAGTTTTTGAACCTTTTCTCTAAAAAGTTAGGCCCATAACCTCCAATACAATCCCAAACGTCCCTTTTGGTATAGAACGTTGTAGTACAATTCTGTTGAGATCCGTACAAAAAAAGAGTAAAATCACAAAACGGAAAGTCGCTAATCAAAAGTAAAATCACAAAAATACTGAACTTAGAGGAAGATCAATTGGGAAAGTCCAAATGTCAAAATCAAATGATAAAACAAATCACACGAATAAACAACTGTCATATTCCTGACTTGGTACAGGCATTTTCAAATGTAGAAAATGGTTGATTGAACCTGGTTTTATAGCGTTACATCTCTCAATTAATTTTTCTGAAAACTAAATGTCTTCGGACGACGACGAGGCTGACAACGTTATAAATAAGAACGCAAAATCTTTTCGGTCGTATAAAAAGGTAGCGCTTCATCTTTATGAATTTTCAGAACTAGCATGATAAATGTATATACCCTCTTATTTATAAAGAAAAATTATCGACATGTTGATGTCTTTAGTTGTCGTGTATACCACACATTCCCTTTATTCCTATACGAAGCATTTTTAAAGTTAATCATACTGAACATGCATGAAATATTTACCACTGGACATCAATCAATCCCTTAAACTACGCGTAGCTCATATTTGGCAGTAAAAGATTGTGCCGCTACTTCGGATTTTGACGAAAATACTAGTCTTATTCGTCTACATCATGGAATTTATAATCAAAATTATAAAAATCAATATAATCAAATATCAGTTTCCAGGAAACAACTTGTCAGTAAAGTACGATGTATGTAGACAGGACCGAGGATCAGGTCGCCGGAACAATAGTTCATCAGGGGTTGGCACCGCAATTGCTCAGCTCACTGGGAACATATAAGATTATGACCTTCGTGTTTCACATTGTCCAATATGTCACAGTGATGAGAAAGCCAAAATAGACGCAAAACCTCAAAAATGTCAAAAGAATTGAACAAAATTGGCAAAGTTATCAAAGGTACCAGGATTATAATTTAGTACGCCAGACGCGCGTTTCGTCATGCATGAAATCGTCACCATGCGCATCTCTAATGGAAAAAAACTCATCTGTTTAGCATAAAATCAAAT